>NC_054704.1:91430501-91615501 GCF_016097555.1 Gigantopelta aegis | reverse complement strand
ATGATACGAAATGGAAGCTCGTTTGATATCCTATAATTATTTTATGTTATGTTATATTATATTATGTTATTATTTGTATGTTATGTTATATTATTTTTTTATGTTATGTTATATTGTTATGTTATGTTATGTTATGTTATTATGTTATGTCGTTTTCACTGTCGGTTTTGATTTGTTTCGTTTTTGTTTTCTTGTTTTTGTTATTTATTTATTATTTTGTTTTTCTTGTGATTTTTTGGTTCTTGTGGGGTTTTTTTTTTGGGTGAGTTGGAAGGAATTTTAAATGTCTAAATGTGAATCCAGCTCTTTTTCCTCAACGAAACTAGTCGGTACTTATCAACACTCACACCAGCGTTACAGCCTACGTTCAATATCAAGTAGAAGCTGGCCTATCTGACAAAAAGACAATGTCCATCACACGGAATTGTTGGCCCAACTCGCTCAGTGTTGTAAAACCGAACGCCAGCGGAAACAGACACACCACATGGCCCCCTATGAAATGGCACAGAAGTCCGCTCGGCTAAATAACTCAATTTTATCTGGCGCAATTACGAGCACGTACGGCGCCAAAATTACTATAGGTACAACGGGAAGGTGAATGTTTTTCTAAAAGGTAAATGCATGTTATAGATGTTTGCCATTGTACGGATATTGACACTATCAGTTCCAAACACAATGAAATGTCAGCGTCAAAGTTATCGTGGGCGGGAGGGAAAGACGCAATTACGATCAAGACTGATGCTCTTTAGATGGAATCGTTAAAACATTTAAGAAAACAAATTACTTGTAAAATACACTTAATACACTTCCACATAGTAGTGCTTGCAAAGTTACTTTTTAAAATGTGTTAGCAAAGCATGTAAATATTTAATGATTTAATGATTTAAAAATTTTTTTACAAACAGTACAAAATGGATATCGATTTTTCCATTATTAATTTTATTCTAATCTAATTATATTGGTAAATATTTATCAAAAGATCTCCTAATATGCAAAACACCAAGTGCTGGTGACTAATAATAAAATATATTTTATATTCCTATTACAATATGTCGAGGACATTGTCTTTGTTTTCTTGAATTAAAAAAAGGTGTCGTACGAGATAACCATTTGTCGGAATTCAAGACAACAAGAAAACATTCACTCAAAATACTAGTGAGAATATAGAAGTTTAGAAAAATAGCAATGTGAAGTGTATTTGTGAGAATACAGAAGTTTAGAAAAATAGTAATAGGAAGTGTATTTGTTTAGAAAAATAGTAATAGGAAGTGTATTTGTGAGAATACAGGAGTTTAGAAAAATAGTAATAGGAAGTGTATTTGTGAGAATACAGGAGTTTAGAAAAATAGTAATAGGAAGTGTATTTGTGAGAATATAGGAGTTTAGAAAAATAGTAATAGGAAGTGTATTTGTGAGAATATAGGAGTTTAGAAAAATAGTAATACCTATGGAACGTTTTAAACTGGATGTTAATTATTCTTTTTGAAAAAAACAGTAGTACATTTCTTAACGGCTGCTTACAATTATACTGGTTGGTTAATTCGTTGGTTAGTTTGGCTAGGTCCATGGAACATTTTAAACTGGATATTAATTACTCTGTTTGAAATACAGAAGTACATTTCTTAACGACTTCTTAAAACTATACTGGTTGATTAATTCATTGGTTAGTTTGGCTGGATCGTCCATTAGTCGTTCTGTTTTGATTAATCTACGAACACCAGTTACTTTATTTCAAAATGACGCAAATATTTGTTTTATATAATTAGTATAGCTTATACATTTCTATTTATTTCAAATGTTAATACTTTTTAATTATTCTTAAGTCCTTTGTTATTACGTATTATATGCCTGTATGTTTTGGTATTGAAATATGATTTTTAGTCTCTCGTAATTCCAAAAGGAATGGCCTCTATATTACTTAGTATCTTATTGTTAAATTCACGTCATCTTATTGCTAAGTTTGAAAACTGATGTCGAAATATGTTAACTGAACAATTGACATATTTCGGCATCCGTTTTGAAAATTAACTTTAAGATGACGTCAATATAACAATAAGATAATATATAGGCCATTGCTTATGATGAGACATTAAAATAAAATAAATGTCTGTCACCAAAATTTGAAATCTTTTCGAAAAAATATATGATAGTAATTTTTAAAACTTTGTAAAAAAAAGTAATCGAGCTTTTCGATGAATTTTTCTCAGCTCCTTTTCAGAAACTAAAGTTAACAAACCAGTAGGGGTTTTTTTTAAGGAAGAAAACATATAGAAAAATAAGTAAGAACAGAGTAAAAAAAATAAGATCCAATGCTGGTGGGAAGACCACCTCAGTTTAGTTTAATAATCTTTCCTCAAGTCACTTAGTGATTTGCGACATTTCAGACAAACATCATTTCATGGCGTAAACTCAATTCGGTAAAAGAAACAAACTTTCAGCACCCAGATGGAATGAACTAAAACACGGACGCATGAAAACCTAAACCTCATTTACCGAAACGTTTTCATTTTAAAAAATAAAACAAAAACTACAAGATAAAATAATTAAATAATTTTAAAAATAATAATACCACAGTGACATACAAAACGGAAGATAAATTGGAGCTATATCATGTGGGTTTTTTCGATTGCAATTTTTATGTCAGAACAGAACAGAACAGAACTTTATTTAGTCTCATGGCCCCCATTCGGTGGCATCAGAGGAACATAAATAATAATAAACATACAAATTGTCAAGATGATTTCAGAAACATATATACCACGATACAAACAGATGAGCAGCTAAATATTAAAAACAGTTAAAATTACACGTAAGTCAAGAAGCACAAAATTGTTTGTTAATAATTGATATAAACTTACACAATTTTTTAAGAACACTAATACGTTTTGAGCTGAAGAGTTGCTGGAATTTGTATATATTTGGTCTATTTACATAGTATTTGTTAAGATTTTTTAATCTTTCTTGTTTAAATTTTTTGCATATAAATAGATAATGAAATTCATCTCCAACAATATTGCTATTACAAAGCGTACAGTTTCTATTTTCATATAAAATATTTGTCCACCTCCCCTTTTCAACTGGAAAAAAGTGATTTGAAATTCTAAATCGAACAAATGTTGTGTACATTGTTTTATCCAGAATGTTAAAATATGATTCTAGTTCCAATTTTTCTTTAAATATTCTATAAGTAGTTCCTTTGCTGGTCGTAAAGATGTAATTTCTCCATGTTTGTATATACTGATCAGACAGTCTTCTCTTCACAACTCTGTTTAACCACTCCACTGATTTAAATGACTGCTGGTCCCAAATGTTATTCAATCCAAGCTGGTAAAATAGATCTCTGATGTTAATTACCATTTATAATGCGTCAACGAAGCAATTAGTGAAAATATGTTTTTTACACATCACGAGTTGACATAAAAAAAAATCATACTGGAAATGGTATATTTATTATAACCATATTTCCTAATTTTGAACAATATATTTTGCTTTTTGTTAATACCTTTCGCTTATCCTTTTGAAAACACTAGACCTATTTCTTCCAGCGAAACTTTTAGAGAAAACTTACTTGGCCATTGACTTTAAGAAAAAAGAATAAGAAAAATCTCTTTTATTTAATTATTAAATTAATAATACTTGACAAAGCGACCCCCCACCCCCTCCACCGAAACAAAAGATGAATCGTAACTCTTCTAACTTCAACTTGCACTCAACGACAGGACATTTGTTCATCCTTATATACTCAATCAGTTTTAGATATTTTATCGTAATTGCAATTTATATCCATTTTCGATAGGTACAATTGTTTAAATTACGTCTTTTTATTTTTCAAATACGACCAGATGCATTGGTAATCATCAAACTTTAAAATAATCAAGCGACACTGACCTCTATAATTAAAACGTATTGTATGATTTCTATATGTTCACTGTAACTAAAAACAAGATAAGTTTTATGGTTTCGGTATATCTATATATTTCATAGCTATGTATATAATAAGTTATACTATTTAATTCCATTTTCAGTCTACTGAACTGTGTGGTTTTGATGAAAGAAACAAAAATAATGAATGAATAATAATAATAAAAAAATAAAAAAATAATAATAAAAAATAAAAAATAAAATAAATAAATGAACAAATGAACAAATAAACAAATAAATAAATAATGCAAAAGAGTTAAGACGTGTATAAAGTGTGTACGAGAGTGAGCATAAATTAATTATATGAACTACACATTGTGTGTCTTGTTCATATATATACCATCCTCCGTCTGTTAACATTAACATTAAATAAATAAATAAATAAATAATAATAATAAATAAATAACAAGAACATTTAACAACAACAATATAATAATAATAATAATAATAATAATAATAATAATAATATAACAAGGACATTTAACAACAACATCCTACTATTATTACTACTACTACTACTACTACTAATAATAATAATATAACAACAACATTTAACAACAACAACAATATAATAATAATAATGATAATATGTATTTCTATTTAAATAATCAAATTAAACCATATTATTAATATTAGATCATACCATCCTCATTTAAACTAACACAGCAAGTATACATGAAGCAGTTATGACCATTTTGTAAAATGTACTAGGAGAAACCACGCAGAGATGTGATAATACATGTATTATACTGATGGTATTATATTTTATATTGAATATTATTTGTATCATTCTCCATACATTAATATTCCCCTCCTTTTTAAATGAAATGTACTTTGAACATGTATAATATTATTCCAATGTTTGTAACGGCTATTAACTGTATGTTTACTACGCCTAATACATTATCTATAGATTATTTGCAAGTACATTGACTGTATATAGAAACAGACGACATATACATGTGTTTGTGTGTGTGTGTGTGTGTGTGTGTGTGTGTGTGTGTGTGTGTGTGTGTGTGTGTGTGTGTATTTATATATATTGTATTTAACATTACACAACAGGCTCATGTCAAGTAAACCCACCATTTCGGGGGGGGGGGGAAAAACAACAACCAACAACAATATATTCGTAATCGAATATATTATCAGAGAATAATATTTAAAAGAAATAATATACAACTAAACCATCAATAAATATTAAGCTTGTTTATTTTGCTATATCTGGTGACATCTAAAAAATATTCCGTATTCGAAATTAAATAAAGATGTTTTGGTTGTTTTATTTATATATTTATGTTCATGAAAAAAAGGTTTCTTCTTCAGTATTTACCATTACATTACTCTGAGAATAACTTTAAGGTGGATAATTTTGCAGTAAATCTGAAAGAATAATTAATCTTAGCTGTTTATCGAAAAACTACTTTTTCTAGATAATGTTCACAATTATAACATTAAATTCAAAAGTTTAACCAGAAAAAAAGTGGAATGTGTACATAGCCGTCGGAACCAGGGGGAAGGACAGTGGGTTAATGTCCCCCAACTATGATGGTAAAACATTACGCCCCCCCCCCCCCCCCCCCCCCCCAGTGAAAGGCGAATTAATGCCTTTACTGGCTTCTCCATTTGCAGGTATTCGACGCCATTGGTGCGATATACATAATATTAAGATTTATAAAAATAAAAATAATTAAGGTAACACATTTAATCAGATCACAAATGCAAGACATGACACGTAACCAAATATATTTGAAATGCAGTAGAAGGTTTTAAGACATTTCGCTAATTAACAATCAGGCAGTGGACACGACAGTGTGATAAAGACAGATCAAAGTAACACGTGCCACGCGCAAAGGCCGGATTTTAGCCCTTCTCTCTGTTAATGAAGCAATGATCGAGATTAAAACACGGATCTCATCAGGTCTGTTTTTCTGGATTGTCTAAGCTGTCGTTAGTTGGTTTGTCTTGTAAGACGTAGTCTCTTTGGCGAATCCAGATGGGTTACAAGTGGGATGGGTACTTTTAAGCCTTAGCCCCTCTCATTGAGCTAAAAAGAAGAAGAGTATATTACTGTCGTTTTTATATTAGTATTCCAACTTGCAAAATATTGGTTAATATGTTTTATAATGTCTAAGTATTGAAAATTTTAAAATTCGATACAGTTTTTAAAATCTGACCATTATTCTGAATTCTATCAAAGATGGCCTTACCAGTTACTAGGTATTGTCAGAAAGTCTGTGAGACAAGTGGCATTGTGCAGGGATACTGTCGTAATCACGGATATCGGGTTGTCATTCCTTACAGCACATTGACTAGGTATTGTCAGAAAGTCTGTGAGACAAGTGGCATTGTGCAGGGATACTGTCGTAATCACGGATATCGGGTTGTCATTCCTTACAGCACATTGACTAGGTATTGTCAGAAAGTCTGTGAGACAAGTGGCATTGTGCAGGGATACTGTCGTAATCACGGATATCGGGTTGTCATTCCTTACAGCACATTGACTAGGGTATTGTCAGAAAGTCTGTGAGACAAGTGGCATTGTGCAGGGATACTGTCGTAATCACGGATATCGGGTTGTCATTCCTTACAGCACATTGACTAGGTATTGTCAGAAAGTCTGTGAGACAAGTGGCATTGTGCAGGGATACTGTCGTAATCACGGATATCGGGTTGTCATTCCTTACAGCACATTGACTAGGTATTGTCAGAAAGTCTGTGAGACAAGTGGCATTGTGCAGGGATACTGTCGTAATCACGGATATCGGGTTGTCATTCCTTACAGCACATTGACTAGGTATTGTCAGAAAGTCTGTGAGACAAGTGGCATTGTGCAGGGATACTGTCGTAATCACGGATATCGGGTTGTCATTCCTTACAGCACATTGACTAGGTAATCATCGGCTATTGACTACATTTTTCCATTAGCAGCAAGGGATCTTTTATATGCACATGAGGATGCTCAAGAATTCCAAAGATTTATTTGAAATTATTCACTAAAAATCCAGATCAAAGTTCATTAATATTAAAATATTTCACTTTTCATTTTTGCCCGAATTAAAAACGAAAATGTCCGAATCTGGATAACAACATTTATTCATATTAGCAGTGCTACCAAACAGCTATATAGGGTTGCAAATTTATCGCTGCGCATTTTAGTGGGTAGAATGATGGAAATACATAATAAAAAGGTCTCAGGTTAGCACATTTTGCCCGAATATCTCGATCGTGTTTTCCTGAATATGTGGATGCCCCCCGCCGCCCACCTCGTCTCGTACGCGTATGTATTTACCCACAAGAGTTAGATATAAAAGAAATATCTGACGATATCAAATCAGTTTCATACCTCGATCTATGCAAAGAGATTCGAAGCGACACAGGCCTCCAAACTAAGCTGTATGACAAAACGAATGACTTCAACTTTTTAATAGTCAATTTTCCCTTTATGTCGAGCAATATTCCTTCTGCTCCAGTTTTTGGTGTCTACATATCACAACTTCAAAGATATCTAAGGACATGTTCATTGTATGCATATTTCAAACAATGCCATGTCATTCTGGAACAGATGTTCCCTTAGGGTTATGATGTCCAGGGACTCCTGAGGGCACTTCAAAATGTTTTATAGTAGACATTTGGAGGCGATATCTACCAAATACGATGCATCACTGACCCAGTTGTTGGCTGATGCTATTCCAGATTTTGAACTTGTGGATTTTGTTTTTTTTAAATCTTTTTGGTGAAACTCTTGCAGATTGTTTCATCTTTTTAGATGATGTGACGGATTTGATAGCTGCAATACTCTTGACGGATGCCCCCGGTGGTGGGGTAGTATATGCTCACCTTTCACGAACACCTGATGTCATCACTGTTTTAACAATCATTCGTGATCTACAGCTATTCCAATGAGTTCCGTCCTGTGCTAGGTTTGATTTAGTAAGCTAGTCTGGAAATGGCAGTCCTCTTTGTGGCACTGCAAGAAGGGTGGATTGTCCAGTAAAGGATCTCCTTGGGAATGGCTGTCTTCCTACTGACGAGGTACTACATAGAGCTTCATGGAATCAACCACTATTTGGTATAAATGCCCATTCGATTCTGCATTGTGCAGAGATACGGTTTTGGTTATATGGATAACGGTTTTGTCGTTCAGATTTGAGTGTTTCAGGGGTGTTTTCAAATCTTCTTTTGTTAAAACACTTATATTCCGAACCACCCACCCCATCCCACCATATAACTAACCCCAGCTCAAGGCCAAGTAGTGCTTTCAACTGGCTCGATCCCATTTTTAAATTTGTAAACCAGCTATTGATAATAAACCTAACAAAATATCATGCCCCATTCTCATTCTGTTCCCAGAATCATTTATTTATTAGGTAAGGGACGTAACCCATTGGTAAGCGCTCACCTGATGCGCGGTCGATCTGGAATCGATCCCAGTCCGCGGGTTCATTGGGTCATTTCTAGTTCCAGCCAGTGCATCACTATTAGTATTTCAAAAGCAATGGTATGTGATATCCTGTCTGTGGGATGGTGATCCCTTATTACTAATGGGAAAATGTAGCGGGTTTCCTCTCTAAGACTAAGCTGATAATTAACATATGAATGTGCTGCAATGGAAAGAAAGAAATGTTTTATTTAACGACGAACTCAACACATTTTATTTACGGTTATATGGCGTCAGACATATTGTTAAGGACTACACAGATTTTGAGAGGAAACCCGCTGTCGCCACTTCATGGGCTACTATTTCCGATTAGCAGCAAGGGATCTTTTTTTTTTTGCGCTTCCCACAGGCATAATAGCACAAACCATGGCCTTTGTTGAACCAGTTATGGATCACTGGTCGGTGCAAGTGGTTTACACCTATCCATTGAGCCTTGCGGAGCACTCACTCAGGATTTGGAGTCAGTATCTGGATTAAAAATCCCATGCCTCGACTGGGATCCGAACCCAATACCTACCAGCCTGTTGACCGATGGCCTAACCACGACGCCACCGGGGCCGGTATTGTGCTTCAATGGTGTCAAACAAAACAAACTTTTTATTTATTTATTTAATAAGAATTCACGAATTTCTATCTCTCTATTTCTATATATCTGATATAAAACTGCTTGGTGAGAGATAGTCCACTAGTATTGCTTACCATGCAGTTTTATATCAGCCACAACCCCGACCCAGGGGTACGGCGTCAGATTCGCACAAACCCCGCCCACCTACCGCCTCGAAGATCAAACAAGCTACACGTGGCCCGATCGTTGTTAGCGACGCAATTTTACTTAATGATGCAAGTGATTCTTTTGATGAAAATATTATCATTATCTTTTCATCCCTCGCTGGGAGTTCTGGTCAGTTTATCTTGTCGATTCCAGTGACAGAAATCGAACACGTGGGAATTGTAGCTGTAGATACGTCTTAATTACAGATGGTTTTCCGGAACCGTTCGTATTCATTCGGAAACAGTCGGATTCATTCTTTGAGAGCACGAACGATGTCCAGCCGTCACAAAAGGGTGAGAGTCGGAATGAATGAATGAATGAATGAACGAACGAACGAACGCATGAATGAATGAATGAATGAATGAATGAATTAATTAATTTGTACCGACACCCTAGCACAAAACATGCACATCTGCTATTGGGTGTCAAACAAATTATATGAATATGCTTATTTACATTAACAACAATTTTATTTTAATATAATTATTTTAAAGCACAGTATAAAGAGCTGTGGGGAAAATATGCTTCAACTGAGTGACAATCAGAGTTCGATAAAAACAAAATGACTGTTATTAAATTTATTAGTAATTTATTCATTTCAACTTATTTTCGTGCTTATATCCAATTAAGGTTCAAGCACGTTGTCCTGGGCACACACCTCAGCTATCTGGGCTGTCTGTCCAGGACAGTGGGTTTATCTGTCAAGTACAAATACGAAATGCTTTGAAAGGTGTTTGGGGTCAGTGGTGCGATAAAAACAGTTGTTGTAAAATTTACCAGTACGAACGAATACCTCTTAAAATAAATTCCCGCTAGAGTACAAGACTAAGTAATAAAATGATTGGAACATAATAAATAATAGGCCTATTATGAGGCCATTCAGAATCATTAACATTTTCAAAAGTCAGTCTCAAAAAACATCTCGATCTATGCTTAAAGAATGTGAAGAAAAAACACCTCCATATCTTGGTAGCGAAAATTAATACATTGATCAAACTTCATCACATTCTACTAGCTGTGGTGCATTTCACCCTGATTGCAAATTAACCCCCTTCGATTATTTGCTGCTATTTTTTTCTATCATTGTTTTGATGAAAGTCATAATGCTAACCTTTATTATACATGTTTCTAAAATATTTAAAACTTAATATTCTGGATTAATACCTTCATGAACCCGAACGTCTGAAACATACAGTCCCGGTTTTTTTAATCACAAGTGATTATTAAATACTTAGTTTAATTTATTTCAATCTTTCCTAGTCCTCCGCAGAAACAGTAAGGGTTTATCAAACCTGGCGCTTTTTTTAAATATAACATTTCAGTATATTATATTCCTGGGTTTTTTATGAGGAAACTAATCCCCTTTATCTTCTTTTTCTCTCGACGCTCATGCAGTAAACGAATGTTTTCGCTTCCACACAAAATCCGATAAATGTAGCACGCACGTGAGTAGGCCTATCTGAACATTTTATTATATCAGCGTATTATGCAGCTACTGAAAACTTTCAAGACATCTTTTTCTAAATATTCTAGTACATTTAGTTTTAAATATACATCACCGTTCAGCTTTGTTTTCAATTTTATCGATACATATATACTGTGATGTAGCATATATGTCATAACAGCATAGGATGTAGCACCCACAGGCATATTATGTCATAACAGCAATTTCGCCTTCATCTCCGACTAAAACGTCACAGGGTCAAGTGATTGGCTGTATATAATGACGTCACAGCAGACGAGGGTCGATATCGGTGAATGCGCCTGGCTGATTGCGTCTCCGAGCTGTCGATCAATTTCGGCGCTCATATCACCGGATGTCGTATCATGTGAGTGAACTTCCTAATCTGAACGCATCCAATAATGTTCAGTTGACAAGCACGGTGGTGGCAGGTGTTCGTAAAATACTCGTGTGTATGAACTATGGAACTAACAGAACCGTCAGAGATAATTTCGAAGTGGGCGCGTGTTTGGAGGAGGGGCAAACATGTAAATAATGATTGATATTGGCAACGAAAGTCAGCGAGGTAATGCAAGGTCAGGGAGTAAGCTCCTTCAATACATGTGTAAAAAAAAAAATTCTAAAAAATTCGTAAATCCTGTTTTAGTTCTTGGCTTTTATCTGTCCATCTATCTACATATTAACATGCCTTTATCTGTTTAAAATATACGTGTGTTAAACGAATGTAAATGTAATTTGCCATTTGCATTATAGAATGAAGAACGTAATCATTTTACAATCTTAGAAATAGCTAACACTACTATTTTAATGTTTTATTTTCTTAGTTAGTTAGTTTGTTTCTTTTTGTTTTGTTTTTGTTTTTGTTTTTGTTTTGTTTAATTTTTGGTTTCGTTGTGTTTTTTAATTTACCTCTACATTAAAGCAAATCTAATTCTGTTGAATATTAAACAGTAATTTAGTTCATCGACATACGTAATATCAATTTTACTCACTACATGTAACATTCTAACTAGTTTTGTTTGAATATCTCTTTAAAAAACCCAGGCCCGTAGCATGGTGGATTTTACTGTAACTATCGCTGTTAGTCTCGATCCGTCAATCTCGCTACAACCTTTACATTCAGTCAAGATGTAAAGGTTATTAAGAAAAAGAAAAAAAAAAACAGTCAAAATTATTGGGGGCCCCCTGGCCCCACCCCTGCTACGGGCCTGAACAAAACAAATGAAGAGAAAAAAGTGACAAGCGTACTATTTATACATGCGCCAATAAAAATCGAGTAAGTTTACATAAACTTCTATACAAACGTTATTTAAATTTCCACCCATAGGCATTTTGTTTATTTTTTCAATCGCTTGTTATTCCCCCAAGTCTTTAAAACTCGAGAAGTGGAGGAATTTTGTTGAATACAGTTTGTGTGTGGGCACGCTAGCTTATACAGATTTCTATCTCAATACATCACTCCTGAATGACATAATCCTAGGTGTATGCTGCCTCGCTGAGTTTTGAAAACCTCCCTAAATTGGTGGAGGGAATTAACACAAATTGGTTAATTGGTAGTAGCAGAAAACCGATAGCTTCCTTTGAAGTGGCAATAAATGTTTCGCAGATCGTTTTTCTGTGTTGTGGAGTCTTGTGGATGGACGGTTACGGAAACGACACGGAGGTTTAGATTCCAGCGATCGCTATCTTTAAAATGATAGCTTAACTTACATGATGTAAAACAAAATGGTTGAGAGTAACATTTCTCTCAAGAAAACACACACAAAAATAGGGATGTGTCTAGCCGAATATAACCAGGGAGGGGTTGGTTAAAAAGAGAAGAAAACAAAAAGAAGAAGAAGTTTTTATCAAAAGAAGAAAAAACGGTAGACCTAAACCAAAAACATCGATCTTTTTATGTATATTTTAGTAAAAAGAGTACATATACATAACATTTTAACTGTGAGCTCTGTGTGTCTAGTGGATAAGCTGCTGGACAGTGGATCGAATCCCGTTAAAGCTGGCTCATCTTTCTCATCTATCATCCTCTGCCTATCATTCTCATTATCTTAATATATATATATATATATATATATATATATATATATATATAACTTTACAATTTCTCCGACGATTTCAATTTATTTCGACCCTTTCTGTCAGTTTCATCCAATTCTGTTTTCTCAGCTGTCCACACCATCGCCTACCTGTCTCAACTTCCCTGTACCCACCCGGCATCCTCGTCCTCTGCTGGTCTGACCCACGGCACTAACTAACGACTGCCGGTAGTAGAGGAGCATCGTAGGTGGTCGCAAGTGCCTCTTAATAATGCCAGAAGTAATTGCTGAACTCTCTCCGAAGTGGTCAGACTAAGCCTGCAGCTAAAAGCTCACAGGTGCGTGGTACAGATAGCCACAAGAGACAAGCACTTGTCGCGGTTGGAGAGACAAGGACTGGGATGTGGAGGTGGACAGCGAAATAAGTTGAAATATAGGAGGAGTTGCCAGATCGGGAAGAATTGAGATGGAATTCAAAGGAATAAAAGGAAAGTGAGCAGTGGGATAAAAGAAAAAAACCCATTTTAACTGGATCCGTAAAGATGGTGGTGGTGGTAGTGATGTGCGTGTGCGTGTGTGTGTATGTGTATTAACATATAAAGGCACGTATACCCTACCTAATTTATAACTAAATCTATACAAATAATTTCTTTTCTGAAGATATGTAAGAAATAGAATACTACATTCGTGTCCGTTAGATACCATTTATCTTACAACTCATTACTCACCTGGTGTTTTTAATCACAAAATACATTTTTCATATTTTAAAAAACGAACGTTTGTCTGTGAAGGAACGGTGATAGAGATGAGTTTTAGTCTATTTTTAAGGGCATTTCACCGTTTCAACGTCACAGACTCTTGTTTCATTATATTGTAATGTTATCCAAATGTGTTACAGGTTTGTAGATAACCACACTTAACGTTGATGTTTACTGGTTGAAATTAGGGTCTATGATTTTAATTTGAACCAGTGTCAATGTACCAGCTACTATTTTGCTTAAAACTTGTGTGGGGTCCTACTGAAAATAGGATTTAAAGGCATACTGTCACGGATTTTAGGACCTTATTTCTCTAAAAATGGATAATAAATAAAAATTACATTAATTGTTGGAAACCAAATCTAGTTATCGCATCACCGTAACTGAACCATGATGGTGTGAAATCCATGTCATCCCTCTCGGCAATTTTAGTTTTTGAATTATGGACCATTGCCATAATTCAATTATTTTTACAAAATGTCATTAATAAATGGAGTATGGTGGTTATGAAGATGGTTGAATAAAATACATTTAGGGACAAATCAAATTATATTTGTTCAGGTATTAGTTTGTTAGACCATTAAATAGGTCAGTGGTCTGTGACAATAATTATGCCTTTAAGAATTTAAGACGTTTAGCCCGAAAATTTATGTGGTTATTTTTTGTCCTACTCTATTTAAATAAAGGTAAAAAATATGGATTGTGCGCCCCCCCCCCCCCCCCCCCCCCAATATCGTTGATACGGGCCTAAACAACGAATATGAGATGTTAATTGTTTTTAATGTCTAGTACGAATTTGAGTTTTAATACTGCCAAAACCCTATTTTTGATGTTAACCCATCGTCGAGCACTGTTATAAATATGCATATTTTATTATATTTTTATGTATCCTTTTAGTTTGTGTTCTTTATATATGTACGTTCGGTTTTTATGTATGTATGTGTGTGTGTGTGTGTGTGTGTGTGTGTGTGTGTGTGTGTACATACATACATACATTATTACTATTCTGTTATAATTCTTGTAAGGTATAGCGTTTGTACTTTTATATTGTATTTTATATCATATTTTATTACTGTGTGCATTGGTTGAAAAACACTTGTATACCAAAAGGCTATTCTATCTGTGGGATTGTGCACACAAAAGATACCTTGCTGCTAATGGAAAAATGTAGCGAGTTTCCTCTGATGGTTACGTGTTAGAATTACCAAAATTTTGACATCCAATAGCCGATGATTAGTAAATCAATGTGCTCTAGTGGAGTCGGTAAACAAACTAAAGTTTTGGTTGAAAATATATGTCTGTCTATAATCTTTACATAATTAACACAAAGATACAAATAAATGTCATGTGCTGCAGCTTGGCGTGAATACAATAATTATAAAGTGCATCCTGTATACAAGTGCATGTGGGGCAGGACGCAGCTCAGTGGTACAGTGCTCGCCTGATGGGCTCAGTGGTACAGTGCTCGCCTGATGGGCTCAATGGTACAGTGCTCGCCTGATGGGCTCAGTGGTACAGTGCCCGCCTGATGGGCTCAGTGGTACAGTGCTCACCTGATGGTACGGTGCTCGCCTGATGGGCTCAGTGGTACAGTGCTCGCCTGATGGGCTCAGTGGTACAGTGCTCGCCTGGTGCGCTCAGTGGTGCAGTGCTCGCCTGATGCGCTCAGTGGTACAGTGCTCACCTGATGGTACGGTGCTCGCCTGATGGGCTCAGTGGTACAGTGCTCGCCTGATGCGCTCAGTGGTGCAGTGCTCGGCTGATGCGCTCAGTGGTACAGTGCTCGCCTGATAGGCTCAGTGGTACAGTGCTCGCCTGATGCACTCAGTGATACAGTGCTCGCCTGATGGGCTCAGTGGTACAGTGCTCGGCTGATGGACTCAGTGGTACAGTGCTCGCCTGATGCGCTCAGTGGTACAGTGCTCGCCTGATGCGCTCAGTGGTACAGTGCTCACCTGATGGGCTCAGTGGTACAGTGCTCACCTGATGGTACAGTGCTCGCCTGATGGGCTCAGTGGTACAGTGCTCACCTGATGGTACAGTGCTCGCCTGATGGGCTCAGTGGTACGGTGCTCGCCTGATGGGCTCAGTGGTACGGTGCTCGGCTGATGCGCTCAGTGGTACAGTGCTCGCCTGATGGGCTCAGTGGTACAGTGCTCACCTGGTGCGCTCAGTGGTACAGTGCTCGCCTGATGGGCTCAGTGGTACAGTGCTCGGCTGATGCGCTCAGTGGTACAGTGCTCACCTGATGGTACAGTGCTCACCTGGTGCGCTCAGTGGTAGTGCTCGCCTGATGGGCTCAGTGGTACAGTGCTCGGCTGATGCGCTCAGTGGTACAGTGCTCACCTGATGGTACAGTGCTCACCTGATGGGCTCAGTGGTACAGTGCTCGCCTGATGGGCTCAATGGTACAGTGCTCGCCTGTTGGACTCAGTGGTACAGTGCTCGCCTGATGGGCTCAGTGGTACAGTGCTCACCTGATGGTACAATGCTCGCCTGATGGGCTCAGTGGTACGGTGCTCGCCTGATGGGCTCAGTGGTACGGTGCTCGCCTGATGGGCTCAGTGGTACAGTGCTCACCTGGTGGGCTCAGTGGTACGGTGCTCACCTGATGGGCTCAGTGGTACGGTGCTCGCCTGATGGGCTCAGTGGTACAGTGCTCACGTGGTGCGCTCAGTGGTACAGTGCTCGGCTGATGGGCTCAGTGGTACAATGCTCGCCTGATGGGCTCAGTGGTAGTGCTCACCTGATGGTACAGTGCTCACCTGATGGTACAGTGCTCGCCTGATGGGCTCAGTGGTACGGTGCTCGCCTGATGGGCTCAGTGGTACGGTGCTCGCCTGATGGGCTCAGTGGTACAGTGCTCACGTGGTGCGCTCAGTGGTACAGTGCTCACGTGGTGCGCTCAGTGGTACAGTGCTCGCCTGATGGGCTCAGTGGTACAATGCTCGCCTGATGGGCTCAGTGGTAGTGCTCACCTGATGGTACAGTGCTCACCTGATGGTACAGTGCTCGCCTGATGGGCTCAGTGGTACGGTGCTCGTCTGATGGGCTCAGTGGTACAGTGCTCGCCTGATGCGTGATTGATCTAGGATCGATACCCGTCGGTGGGCTCATTGGGTTATTTCTCATTCCGACCAGTGCTCCGCAACTGGTGTAACAAAGACCATGGTATGTACTATCCTATCTGTGGGATGGTGCATATGAAAGATCCCTTGCTGCTAATCAAAAATAATAGCCCATTAAGTAGCGACAGCGGGTTTACTCTCTCACTATATGTGTGGTCCATAACCATATGTCCGACGCCATATAACTGTGAATAAAATGTGTTGAGTGCGTCGTTAAATAAAATATTTCCTTCCTTCCTTTAAAGTGCATATAAAATATCTCGACTACGTGCCAGAATTACCAAATGTTTGACATCCAATAGTCGATGATTAATTAATCAATGTGCTCTAGTGTTGTCGTTAAATAAAACAAACTTTGATTTTTAACTTGTCATCCTGTATCCATCCAGATAGAAGCCAGGTGTTTGTCACAATGAAGATGCAATTCAAGTTTGAACAGAGGCGTCACACGTTAACAGTAACCGGTCGACCACCCTTGGATATTTGTAATAATAAAAATGTATAAACAGAGAATAATACATGAGTGACCGTTAGATACCACTTATCTCACAACGAGTTTTAAAATGTATCTAACGAGCGAAAGCGAGTATGATACGCTTTTAAACGAGTTGTGAGATAAATGGTATCTAACGGACACGAATATATTATTCTATTTCTTACATATACTCAAAAACCAGGTTTTAAGCTGACTTACGTGTCACAGACACACGAATGTCAAGTGAACTATACGTCACAGTCTAATCGATTTCCATCGTGTAGTTTTTCGTTGGTTGTATGGCATTGGTGACCTTGTCATCCATCACCTGGGAGCAGCCAGTCGTATGTCTTGAAATTGTTAACACGTATGTTAACATCCATGTGTAACCAAATATAACGCATGGTGTTCTCACCTACGGGTGTGTAAGAAATAGTAGTAAATACAATTATTTGGTTCTTTTTATGGACATGTAATATAAGGTTTAGTTATTTATATTTATTAAGAAAATAAACAAAATTTTGAAACCATTATAAATGCAACTTCCAAGACTTAAAATATTATTTAAGTCGTATGAGCATTTACTCAGTCTTTCTAGACTTTTTATACAGATCATTAGCGTGTTTTTCAACCGAGAAAATTATATACATGTATAGGCCATCCCACATTATTTACCTTCAATAGTGGTAGATCCGAGGGATTGGGTTTACACCCCCCCCCCCCCCCCCCCGAGCTGCCAAGTAAAAACGTCTAACCTCACTTAGCACCAACACCTGAATCTGCAAACATACCTAGATTCTGTAAACCCTCATTTCTCAAAATCCTTGATCCACCACAACCATTGCCCGTTTATAGCTCACTGTGAAAAATGCTCTCGTCTTATTTTATTTTCGCAGAAGTCAATCTAATTAAAATCAGCTCTACTGGTCTACCAGTAGTTATTAACCAGTGGAGATGATTTTAATCAGACTGGACAGATGTTAACGATAATGATATGAAGGAAAATCACTGATGGTCAAACATTTGGTTATTATGACTCGTAATCATCAGAGAAAACTCGCTACATTTTTTCATTAGCAACAAGGGATCTTTTATATATGCACTTTCAACAGACAGGAAAGCATATACCACGGCCTTTGACCAATTGTGGAGAGAGAGAGAGAGAGAGAGAGAGAGAGAGAGAGAGAGAGAGTTTTTATCCGCAGACACTATCTGTCGTCCGTTTTGTACGGACATACCTATTACATGTTTTAGAAGAACTCCCCAAGGCTTGGTGAAGAAAACAAACACAACACAGAACTTTTCACAATGTTTACTAACATTGCACACATCATAAACGATGAACAATACAATAGGTACATAATAAATCACACTAATAAGAAAACACTTCTGCAGGATCAAAGTTCACTAAATGCAATACTACGGTAAGTTTAGCCAGTCTGACCAAAGGCATTGCTAGTCTAATATAGTAACCATATAGGGTCATGGCTAGCGCAAAGAGGCTGGGTTTGGCAGTTTGTGTGATTCAAATCAATATTAACACACTAGCTACGGTTCTGTCATAACAAAGACGTCAGAAACGGGGGGGGGGGGGGGGGGGGGGGGCTAATGGGAAAAGAGCGACTGGAACAACTCGTCAAAAGGCATCACAATGGGGGGGGGGATTATGAGGGGGGAAAAGGGACACTTTAATATTGATAGGGGGCAAGGTCCCCTAGTCCCTCATGTTGGACCCGCCTCTTTCATCTTCCGACGCCTATACCACACACCACCTTAATCAGCTGTAATATAAAGATGGCTACTGAATAAACTAAACTAACATGAGAACAACCGTTATGTTGTCTATAGTACATGGTAATGGTGACAATGAGCATGACAATTTACATTAGCAGTCACGTGATGTGTACATTTGCTTGCAGGTAACACAATTCACCAGCTATATACAAAATTATTCTATTCTATACAGTACAATAAGGAAAAAAGCTTTAAAAGATTTAATACAGGGTATTACAAAAATATCGGTTATTATATTACTGGCTTAATGGGAGGAAAACCGAACAGTTAGAAGTCTTTTATATATACTTTCCCAGCCAGGGCCCCGTTCTACGTGCGATCTTAGCCCTAAGATTACCTTAAGCGCATAGCTACCATATGCACTTAAGTTGATCTTAGGGCTAAGATCGCTTCGTGGAACGGGGCCCAGGACAACAGTTACTGTGACCTTTGACACACACGATCCACTTGTGGCACATTGGTCAGTGCTTATCCCTACCCATTTAAACTAGCAGCGCAGTTACTCTGGGTTAGAGCTGGCACTGATATAGCTAAAGCCTGCTGATTTAAATTTCGACCAGATTTGTCACAATGAAGTTGTGCACAAGTGTAAAATCAACCTCCACTAAGTAGATTCGAACCACAGACACTCAGTATGTGATTTCAGCGATCTACCAACTAAGCCAATATGGAAACTCCCACCAGCTACTTCCAGTATGTAAACTTTATACCAACACTACTACACAGGTATGCATATTAAGCAGGTAATTATCATTTTAAATAATTTCTACAAATCTTGCTTTGATATAAAAATCTGTGTTCTAAACTAAATAATGTAAAACAATAAAAATAATGCTGTATTACATTACTGAGATTAAACAAACGTGAAAACTGTAAGGAACAAATCACCAGTGTCTGGGTCAATGGATGTAAAGGTTGAAGACGAGCAAGACGAGCAAGACGAGCAGGGCTTAAACAGAAACAAATTTAGTTTTAGCCAATTTTAAGATAAGTTGAGTATTTCCTTGAAAATGATTGAAAATGGTTAATTTAAATAAAATTGTATTAGCCAAACACTAAATGTTGTAGCCACTTTGTATAAAAATTAGCAATTCGCTAATATGGCAATAGACAGGGTGAGCCCTGGATGAGAAAACAGATTACTGGGTGATTGGCAGTTATTAAAACCTAACAGGAACAAACCAATGTATTCAAATGCAAAGTAGAAGAATGAAATGTGTTTGGAACAAGCCAATCTATTCAAATGCAATGTAGAAAAAAATGTGTTTGGAACAAGCCAATCTATTCAAATGCAATGTAGAAAAAGATGTGTTTGGAACAAGCCAATCTATTCAAATGCAATGTAGAAGAAATGTATATGTCATGAAATGATAGAACAAATTACTATTGCACTCCTTTCCATATTATATACGGATACGACTGGCAAATGACGCTTAATCAGAAAAACACAATACAAGAATTTGTGTTTAATGATACCCCATCATGTAAAAAATAAAACATTGGCTATTGGGTTTACTGCATGATGTAGTAAATGAGTTGTTATCATCTTACAAGTGCAGGACCCTGGTGTTCCCATTAGGTAACTCATCTGCAAGAAAGTGTTTAACACTAAGATACATTAACACTGGTTACATTTGAAAAATTAAAAAAGCCTAAAACTGGAACTTACAATAACTGATCCAAATAAAGAGGTTCAGTCTCAGGCACCCCCTTCCCCACGTTCAGCCTTTTAAAAATGTCTACACAAGTTTTAATTTGATTTGATAAATACAATTTTGGAGTGTCATGCCTAGTGGCATTTAGGGTTCCTCCACGCCGGTCTATCCATATATATATATATATCTTTTTTTTTTCTTCATAAACTTGTATAATTAAAACATCTGTAGGTCTACAAATTCCTTTCCAGTCACAGAATAAAAAAAAAGTATTATTAAAGTGAATAACTTATGTCCTTTATAAAAATAATATTGCACACCATAAGGACAAATAACAGATCACTGATGATTGATGCTACTTCTAAGGGATAAAAAAAAATGGAGCGAATTGATATAGTATGATGACAATGATGATAAGTTAATGTAGAATGTAATGAAAAATGATAACCGATTGTCTACAAATTCAGCCAAAACAAACTGTTCTATCACAGAATTAAACTATATTGTTTATAAATGATTTGGGAAACATGATTATGGTTCAATGTTAACACTGCTGCAGAGCACAACAGCCAAAACAGAAATGACCCAGATAACGATTGATTCACTTTGTGCGCGAGTGTGTGTTTGTGGGAGTGGTGATTCAACACCCTGAAATTTTTAGAACAGAATACTAATTTTACCCTTGATTAACAGATTTTACAAGCTCCAAAAACAGTAATTACTGTCATAACCATAGACAGAAACTGCTATGAACTGCTAACTTTAGTTAGCAACCCAGAGACAGGGGAAATTATTAATCCCAGACATATAGAAAATAAATTATCCACTTTTCATTTCAATTTGTTTTTAGGTTTAAATCCGATTAAGGTTCAAGCATGTTGTCCTGGACCAACTGAGTTGTCTGTCCATGTTAGTAGTAAATGGACAGTTGTTAGTGGTTAGCAAGAGGATGGAATCATTACACTTTTAACATCTATCATCAGTTAAAATTGGTTTACACCATCTCATCAACTTTCAATCATACAATCAGAATTGTATGAAATTAGAAAAGATTTATTATTAACAGGACAGTGCAAATGTGTCACATTCCCAGAAAAGACCAAACAAATCACTGATTTTAATTTCATTACATATTCAGCATCTGGGTTTTTTTAATTATCAAAAACGATATGAATATATCAAAACAAACCCAAACCCGAACATATTTACATCAATTGAATAACCTAAACTGTAGAACAATTATGGTTAACATCTTCCATGATGATCAATTATGGGTTTTATAATCCATAATCACATTAGCAGAGCAGAACCAACCAATTGTTTAAATTATTATAATCAATCATTGGAACATCACTGGGACTAGCAATGTTTTAGCAATGACACAAACATGGTAATGACAGCCAGTACAAGTACAATGTACAACTGTGGGCATCTCTTAGCATTAACAAAATAGACACCATTTCAAAACACGGCAAATAATGCTGGGCCCAATTTCACAAAACATTGTAAGCCAAGTTTTGCACATAAATGTAAATCTATGACTAAATCACAATTCATATTACTACTAATAGTACAACTAATGTAGTTTGAAGTTCTCTCATTTCATTTTCTTTGGTCTTTAAAATGCTCCATCTTTAAAATGTAAGTTTCTGCATGATATAGATGCAAAACACATGTAAACATATGACCTGAATAACTGCTAGTCGCAGACGTAAACTTGCGATGTTTTGTGAAATAGGCCCCAGGCTTGTACTCAATGGAACTTTGTCAACTCATGAAGAATTTATAATTTTAACAATTTAAATAATATTTTTAGATAACAATAATGGCGGAAATATATGCAAAAACCCACTAAAGACAAAGAAGCAGTATACTATAAAAGTTACTGGTATTACATATGCTCAAGTATTAAAAAAGCAAACAAATAATGATTTGCTTTCAAAACACCCAGCTCATAAAAATGTTCTCCACACATTTTTGTTTAATACCATTTTTTTGTTTAAACACAAGAATAATTTTTAAAATCATTTAAAATAAAATGAGCAGAGACTGAATCACTGTTAAACAATGATGGGTCAGGCTACAAACCTCTGAGAACTGCACAAACTACATTTTTCTTTGATTATTGCTTACTCAAGGCTGATCTTGCTATAACCTTTGTTTACACAACACATTCGGAATATAATTTACAAGGCTATAATGGACCAAGCAGCTTTATATTCCAGTGGCCTGAGTTACAGCAAATAATTTTTTTCAAAAAAGGTATGCAAATGTTTTGTATTTAAGAAGAAGTGACTATGATGATATTTGTGAGATTCATTAAAGCCTTTTTTGGGGTTGGGGGTTCTAGATGTGGTCAACATATGGCAAGTCACCAAACAACTCTTCTTGCCTTTCTACAAGATACCTGCAACAGAAAAATAAAGCAGAAGATAAATGTATGTAGTCTACATCCTTGTGTTTACAACTATAGCACAAACTGATTTATGTTAAAGTGACATTGACAAAAATGGAAAATGTTCTATTTCTTAAATTTATTTAGGAAAGTAACTTTCCTTTGATCACTTCCACAGTCCCACATTAAACATAACAAAAGAGTCTGATTTCATTCTTAATTAATTCAAAAGTTAGAAATACTTAGAATTTTCTTATTTTTTAATAACATATTTTACTGAAAAATAAATATATTATAATTTGTCAATGATGAACTAATCATTAATCAATATATTACCTCAAAATATAACTAAAAATATTTTTCATTGATAATGAACTAGAAAGATAATTTCCATGAAGAGATGAAGAACTCACCGTAGACAATAGTAAATAAGTTTCATCAGAACTTGCATCTTGGATTCTCCCATGTCCATTTTGTTCAAAATCTCCGGCAATTTTACTGAAATAAATGTTTAAAATGTATACATCCTTTTAAATATTGCTGTATATGAAACTGAAAAAACTAAATCAATCAACCTGAATGGACCTCAAAACATCAACAAATGAAAAGATGTACCGAAACATACGCAGTACAACTTGAGAATCAAATAGTCATTCAGCTTACAATGATAATTTTACCAGTTTTTCTTCTTTTAAGATTTTCCGTTTTCATGCACTTTCAATTTCCTAAAGTTAAACTATTTTTTACTTTTTAAAAATCAATTTTCAGTAGCACATATACTAGTAATAGTACATCTAAGCAGATATATTATTTTACAATCTATAATCTATATACTTTGATCTTTGTGTAATCTTCACAGAGCAAGATGTTAATTATTCATGCAAAGTATATATATAGGCCTCATATCCCCCTCCAAAAAAAGGACCTAACACTGTCGAAAAAGAGACCAAAAAAACCCCACTTCAGTTCTGACTGGAGTGAGATCCTAACTCGGTGGGTAGATTGCTCACCTTGGACCCATTCACTGATTAGGTTATTTCCCACCCTGACCAGTGCCCCACAACTAATATATATCAAAGGTTGTGGTGTGTACTTTCCTGTCTTTGAGAAGGTGCACATAAAAGATCCCTTGCTGCCAATGAATTTTTTTTTGCAGGTTTCCTCCAAGGCCACGTATCAAATTACCAAATGTTTGACATCAAACAGCCGATCATTAATAAATCAATCTAGTGGTGTCTTTAAACACAACTTCAGTTCTGACCTGTCCAAAATAGTTTGTGATGCATCCCTTAGCAGGCTTCAATATACAATACACAATATTATTAAATAAAAGAATACCTACCAAACAATCGAAGCAGGTGTGACGCACCATAAATCTGCGATGGCATTATCTTGTACTGTTTTCTGAATTCCGGTGGATACAGTTGCCATGACAACACACTGTCAAGTAAGTCTGATGACCCTTCACTGCCATACCCATTACGTGCAGTAACCGGCAATGACGACGACTTGTTTGTCTGTTCCACAGGCGATGATGGCCCCACCCCATTCACCTGTTCCCACGGTTCGTCTCGAACTTCCGACTTCACCGAAGACGTTGCAGCAGTGCCATGTTTTCTGTATTTTCTTTTAAAACCACCATGTTTTTTAACAACTGTTTTAGCTGTGGATTTTTCGGGGGTATCTGAATTAGTGATGGCTTTAGGGGTGTCTTCAGTAGCACTGGGACTGTCGAAGTGAACAGAATGTCGAGTTACACGCCTTGGGGAGATTTCCGCAGATTTTTCTTCCTCCTCTTGCTTCGAATGTCTCTCCGATCTCTTTTTACTTTTGTCATCGTGCCGGAATTTTAGTTTTTCTACCTGTGTATTGTTTTTGTCTTCGTTCCGTAAGTGTCTGGGAGACATTTTGATCTTCTTCACGGCTGTTTCAACTTCAGGTGGCCTAAATAATTAAACAAACAAGCATTTTTAGGGTACTACTAACATAGTACAACAAAGTTCCGTATGTTCAAAGTTCAAATGCCATAACTATCAAATATAGGTAAATCGCCATGAAGGTCAAACTTGATATATATATATATATATATGTACATGATAAGGCTTTACACAAAATTTCAGCTCAATATTTTGAGGCATGATTTCAGAAGAAAAAGTGTTAATTACTAAATGACAGAGATAATGGTAAAATGCATTGTACAAAACAATTTTTTATTGTGACCATATCTCACAGCATACTATGATTTCGCTAACCATACAATTACTGTAGCCGTTTACAGCCACTAATCTATTCCATAATTATGCGCAGTATTACTGGTATAGAAATATATTATGATTCAAAGTGTACAAAATACATATTACAATAAATCTTACTTGTGCCAATACTCTAGGTAATTTCTGTATTTCAAGTTTGTTATTTTTTGTGCTGGGGTGTCGTTAAACATCTATTCTATTCAAGTTTGTTGTTAGTTGAAAACCCCAATCTCTTACATTCGACTATTTTTCTTAACTGTGATGTTTTTTTATAGATGTGAAAAAAAAAAGGGCCTGACATTTTTGTGTCTTCAAATTTACGTACTTTTCTTCTTTGACGAGATCCGAGTGTTTGACAGTTTTCATGATGTGTTCGTACTGGTCTCGTTCGGTCCTGTACAACAGAATCAGAGGGAGGGTGAAGTCAAACGCAATTCTCAGCCCATCCACCAGCTCCTTGCACAAGGAAATACTGAAACAAAGCAATCCACATTTCATTATTCACAGGTAAGAAACAGGAAGGAAGGAAATGGTTTATTTAACGACGCACTCAACACATTTTATTTATGGTTATATGGCGTCAGACATATGGTTAAGGACCACACAGATATTGCGAGAGAAAACCTCCTGTCACCACATCATGGTCTATTCTTTTTGATTAGCAACAAGGGATCTTATATATGCACCATCCCATAGATAGGATAACACATACCACGACAGGTAAGAAACAGAAAACAGAAAACAGCTCTATATCTGATCTAAATAGTAAACACATTCTGTAATAAAAATAATACTGATAGCAATTTAACAAATTTTGTTCTAAAGTATGTAGCCAAATTCAATTATGCAGATCGTTTTATAAACGTTTTACAACAACATATTCGCTTCAGTGTTAGATTTTACAAATTCTAAAATATATTTTACAATGTTTATCCCAAGTTATTCTTACTAAAAAAAATTAAGTTTAATAAATCTGTGAAATAAATTTACTTGTCCATGTGAGATTTATCAAATCAACATAAAAATCATATAACAAAAAATCTGAAGTTGGTTGTGGGCATCACACTTGTTACAACACTTATAGACATTTCCAGTACCTCACAGTGCCAGTGTCAATGTTCATTTATATGTATTCTTCCCAACAGGTTTGCTGCAATTTTTAACACGTTATCAACTAACAGAGACGTTTTAACTATTGTAATTACGTATCAAATATATTTTTCTGCATAAAATATTAGTGGCTTTACATTAAACATGTTTCTGATCGTTCTAATATTTGTACTAAATTAAATTTCATTTTATTTCTAAAAACTTTTTTTTTCGTACATACAAAATTATTTGAAGACAAAATCCAGTTTGGGCTTCTTACAAATATTAAGACGACCAGAAACACATTGAATATACACACACTGATATTCTAAA
Source organism: Gigantopelta aegis (assembly GCF_016097555.1). Taxonomy (NCBI): domain Eukaryota; kingdom Metazoa; phylum Mollusca; class Gastropoda; order Neomphalida; family Peltospiridae; genus Gigantopelta; species Gigantopelta aegis. Next base: position 91,588,993 of record NC_054704.1, on the reverse strand, counting down.
CAAGAAAATATATTTAATATGTAAGTTTAATCGTAGAAATATTTTATTAATCGGAAACATCTTACAATGCAGCAAACTCAGGAATGTCCTTTTAATAAAAATGGATGAAACAATCACCTTGTCATTGGTGGTGATTTCAGAGTGAAGTCTTGTCCATTTGCTGGCCGGTCATCTTTCCTCTCGGACGATTCACACAGCATGTGAACACAAAATGTCTTCATAAAACTCTCCAGAATTTCAATAACATTGGGACTCGCAGGCAGTTTGTTCAGCTGTAATGTAATTAAAGATAAGTCATCATTAACTTACTACTGTTATGTCTATAGATATAATAAGAGACACTGATTTTTAAAAAGGAAGAAGAAAAAAAAAAGACAAATAAAAACATGCAATGAATTGTTCACCTCAACTCAATACCCTACTAAAAACTCATATTTCTCAACTTTTTGCACATTTCAAATGATTATCATCAGACTGTATTGTTTTAGCATAGAGGACTGAAAATTTAGAGCTAGATGGATTCTTTAAACAATCTTGTGACAATACTACAGGAACCTAATCTATCCATGGCATTTAACAGGTAACTGTCATCTAAAGCTATCAATACATGTATTATGTATAATCATGGCAGGGGTAAATATTAGAACATATCTTACAAAATTAATGACTTAGGTAACAAATTCTCAAATTATATCAAACGTTGAGCTTCATGACTCTTCATTTGGACATAGCAGCAAAGTAATCCATTCCAAGAAAGACAATTCAGATAAGGAAGGAAGGTTATATGGCATCAGACATATGGTTAAGGACCACACAGATGTTGAGAGAGGAAATCAGCTGTCGCCACTTAAGTCTACTCTTTTCGATTGGCAGCAAGGGATCTTTTATATGCACCATCCCATAGACAGGATAGCACATACCACAATCTTTGGTGGAGCACTGGCTGGAGCCAAAAATAGCCCAATGGACCCAATGAAGGGGATGGATCCCAAATCAACTGTGCATCAAGCGAACGCTTTACCACTGTTCTACTTCTCAACCCTAAATTTCAGATAAGGCGAGAAGTTACATTTTAAAAACAAGCATGATCCAACACACACTGAAGCAAAATACTGAAAGGTGAGTTACAAAACACTTGCCACTTTATATTTGTGGGTGCATTCAGGTGAGTATTGCCAAGTTCTCCCCTCTTACCGACAGTCTAGCGCTTCATTACCTATGTGTAGTGTTTAACAAAACAACACACCTTTCTCTTCTGGTTAACTAAAACGTAGTCATTTTCCAGGTGAAGCTTCAAGATTTCAGGTATCTCAATATTCACAGGGGTATGTGTCGCCTAGAACAACAAAATGTTTTAATAATTTAAATAGCTATAAAATTTTATAAATGCAAAAAAAAAAACCATTAAAAATTATCACACAAGAATATTAATTAATGCAGACGAAAGAAGAGGAATATGTTTCCGCACATCTCGGTACATTTTAAACCCATTACTATACCATATAATTTTGTAATATTTAAAAAAATAATAACCACTATCTTATTATTTAAAATCACATTATCTGGTTACCATAATTATTATAACATCATGTACAAATATGAAATACAAGCACAAATGCACTTTTAAAACACTTGTGTGTGTTTGCTATGAACGGAGATCGTCAAAAGTATAGGCTTGATTCGTCGCCTGTACCGCCATTGCTCGGCAAAGCACAGACGACAGCCTGTTGTCAGTTTCAGTTAACACGTGCGCTTGTGGATTTGAAATTGTAGGGTTCGTCTTAAAAAATGAAATGAGAAATCTTGCGCTGTACGAAGAACGTTCAGTTAAGGATACGGTACTAGAGTCTTTCGTTAAAACCGGGTTGATCTTGACAATGTATTATCGACAATCATACCTTCCTATTTCAGAATTAATATTTAATAAAGTGTTAGTAGAACTTTCAAAGTTTACTTTATATACTAGTAACACATTGATCATGTTTATATTTTTAAAATAAAATATGCTAACGTAGACAATGAACGTTTTCATTTCTTAATTTTACGTGTGTTAAAATCAACAAATTCAAATAAATATTCTTTCGTTTGGAAAGGGTAAAGTTAGTTTGCTTTGTTTAACAACATCAATGTTAGAGCATATTGATTTAAGAGGAAATGGGTACATGTGCAGGGGGTGGGTATTGGGTGTCGAAACCCTTACCTGCCCAAGCTACAAAAAAAATAAAATTGAAATATAAAACACCTTTTTAGGTCTAAGTAATGAATAGAAATAACATTAGTCTTGATAAATGTTATGTAAATCGAACACAAAACACTCTTCATCTACCCCTAGAACATTATGTAATTATTAACACCCCCTTACATGTAAGCGTATGCCAACCTCTGGCCACTGTCAAAATTTCATGGCAAATCCCACACTGACTCCTGGATATAAATATGTTTTGGAGATATGAGACAACCCCTTAATCAAGACAGTTAAATTTGTTCAAAATCAAGTAAAGTCCCAGTTCTACTGGCATCCCGCTAAAAGAAGAAAATCAAAGCTGGCCATTGAGTTTGTAGTTGACCTAGATAATGTAGATAAGCGAGCATTGCGAAACTATAGCGATGTGGTGGACCTTTTATGTACCAAACAGAACTGAATCATCTATTGTATATGCTTAAATAATACAAATATTCCAAAGCCTGCAGTTTTAATGGTTACTGAAAGGTTCACCATTTGAATGTGACCTCTAACCTCACCTCACCATTACAATTTGTCTACTACAATGATCCCTTATATGCCATTCAATTCTACCAGTAAGTAAAAGCAAGTTCTCTTCAGACATCTTTTTTTTTCAATTTTCTTTGACTCACCCTCCGTTTTTTCTCTCTTGTTTCAGTTTCAGTCTCTTCAAAGCTCTGAAATGTAATTAGACAATAAATCTGTACACAAATCACATCAAAGTGAAAAACAAAACACTTACGGCTAATTATTTCAGTTACAAGTATTCACAGAAAATTTAGTTTAATTTGAGACTCTAGTTCCGGCTTCTAGAATTTTTATAAAATCCACTAGCCATGGGATCAGTGATTTAAAACATTTACTAGCCACAATTAAAAATTCACTATCCCTAATTTACTTTAAGTTGATACAATTTCACTAAATAATAGTAATAATGAGATATGTCACATAGAGAGGGAGATAGAGCTTAAAAACACTGGGGGTTTGGGGCAGCGGAAGGATATTCATGTTTACAAAACAGACTTAACTGCAATATTTTGACAAATGTTTTTCACTAGCCGTCTGGCATGGAAATAGTAGCTATTTACTAGCCCAACATTGAATATCACTAGCCATGGGAGGGGGGCTACCATAATCTAGAAGCCCTGAGTAGTTGTTTTAAGGCATGCATATTTTGGATATCTGCATTTTCGGCACAATGCTTATCACCTTGAATTGGTACAATCTAAATCCCTAAACAATGTCTTACTTCTGACTGGCTGTCATCTTGCCCATCATCGTCATCGTCGTCGTCATCATCATCACTGCTCATGTTTGCCTCACTGTCCCCGTCTAGCACAGGAATTGTCCCGTTAAATGCATCTTTTAAAATATTATCAATTTTTCGACGTCTCATGTTATTCTTACGGCTGAAAGTGAAAGCACAAAAAAGAGATGATATAATAATTGTTTTCAGTAACCATTTAAAAATGATATGTATTTAGGTGTTCACCTCCTATTTTGTGCTCCAAGTTTCAACACATCCATCTCTACATAAAAGGCAAAGCAGTTATAAACATTTTAATACTAGTTTCAGAGTTAGCTCTGGGTCTGCAGAACATTTCGCCATATTATTTATAAAACATAAAAAATTCCAGAAACCCAGTTATTTTATAACAAAATGTCAATTATTACATGAAATTATTTCGCCAAATTAAAATAAAATTCACCAATTGACGAGTACCAGAGGTAGCTGTGAGGTCAAGTTAATATAAATAATAATATTTCATTCTGTTAATGTCTGAAAACCATGGAACACTTACAATTTTCTAGAAGTTTCTGCTAGCTGTCGCATCAAATTTCTATTTTCAATATTATTCTTTAAAATGTAGTTTTCGCCAACAATACGATCCCATCTGCAACAACAAAAAAGAAGCAAATATTTCCAGATTTACTGACTTGTTAGTTAATGAAAATTTAGTTATTTTGTGAAAAAATATATATATAACATCAAAAGGTGCTTACAAATGTATGTTCATTACATTTTCATGCCCATCCTGTCCATAGACAAATTAGTCAATTGCTAATTTTTATGCTACATGGTTACATTTAGTTAATCAAATTTTAACTAAATTAGCCTCTTTTAAATATTTTTCAAAGAAATACATAGTTGAAAATTAACTAAAACTACATGTATATTATTTCTAATTCTAGTGTAAACCCTGCAGGTTTTAAAAAAAAAATCTTTACAATAGTCAAACAAACAACTGTGTACGTTGCCCCAAGTATTGTTTTAAAAAAATTCTGCTGTGCAGTGTGAGGCTGATGGGCTGAAGATAATCCAGTCATGTTATTCAAGCTTCCATTATTCAAAATCATTAGCCATTACATTTAAGGCCAATATTTAATATACACATATTTGTAGTTTACCATTTGATAATTAGTTTTATTATCCACATAGTTCAAGATATTCAGGGAAACATAACCAGTATGATCCACATGTGTCATGATTTCACATGCACAATGAATGACATAACTTTGTGAAGTGACGTCATAACTTAATGCGGATTCTACAGTGTAACCGCTTATCAAAATGACATCATTTAGGAAAACAACATTGTTTCAATGTTTTGACATGTTCCTAGTTTGTTATTCACGAAAATAATATTTTGGATAATAAAGAAATTATTACACTCGCGTGTGAATCATACTGATTTTATGAAACTTGTGTTAGGATTCATGTATTACCCTCGATCTTTCATAAAATCAGTACAACACACAAGCTTGCAGGCCTTTCCCCAGGATTTTTTTAAGGCGCTTACATTTTCAAAATTGATCTATGTGGAGTTTAATCAATGATATATATACAGTATTTTGTATGATATAAAATCAAGCAAATAGAACAAAAAGAAAGTTAAATCAATATATCTTTATTTTTTCTATTAACAAAACGGTACTCTCTCACCTCTCTCTCTCTCCCACACACACAAACAGCAGTCATTTGGCATATCAAAAGCATAATGTTTCTTTGTATTTGCACAGGAGTTGACACATTTGTAATAAAATGTTTATTTGTTGACATTAATTTGTCTGTTTTTGAGGGATGCCCAAGACATGCACACTTTGTTAAAGTCGAAGTCTTCTGGGGTTTTTCCTTCCATGGTCACTGCTAATAAACTGTTGAGGTTGTTAGCTAGCAGTGACCCCCGCAGCTCAGTTTTCACTCTATTTAGGGTACTAAACCCACGCTCACAATCGGCCCTAGACACAGGAATGATCAGTCCAACTGAGGCAATTTTGCTGAGGTTTGGGTAGCCCTGTACCAAAGAAGTTTCCAGTAGCTTGATCATCAGACTGTATGGAGACTTTTTGCATGTTGCCAAAACAGCCACTTGTTTCAACACCGTCCATTCCTCTACTGCTTCTTCTGCATGTGTGAAGGGCAAGTGATCTGCCAAGGCCTGGAATATATATTTGAAAAAATTAACACATTTTAAAACAATTGATATGGTGATGTAAATCAACAACATAGCATTTAAATATTTTATTGTGATCTTAAAACTAGCATTACCTTAATGTCTTCCTGTCCATGGTAGTCTACAATTCCCCCACAATCTTCTGGCCAGAATGATCTATCAAACACCGTATAGTGTTCTAGGAAGTCACTGTCGGGGAACATTGTTTCTAACTGTTCCAGGACTGCACTGAGTAATGGATAGAAGATCTGAAAAATAGAATTAATAATTCAAAACATTACAAACAAATAATTTTCGCTGACATTAATATTGTGATGCTTTATACACACCTGTTTTGTAAATGCTTCTTCCTGTTTCTCAGTCACTGGAGACAGTTTATCCTGCATGGGGATCAGTTCTTGCATCTTATCCCGGATAACTTTCAGAAGCTTTCCTGATCCAGCATCCATCTTTGCTTTTATTGCAGCTGTGGTTCCCTGGAGGTGTGACTAACTCAGATCTCTGGAGAGAAAAACAAGATGATTGTTAATAAAACAGTAAAATAGTATCGCACTCTCTGTCTTGTAATGTTGACCTGAAGATTTAGAAAACTGATATAGCATATTTTACTTTAATTTTAATTATTTTATTTTAAATATAAACTATCACTGTTATACAATATTTACCTGAAAGACACAGGAAAGAATTTTGTCAGAGGTGGCAACACGTCTCCCAGGAAACACAAAGTGGCAACGAAGTTGTACTTTGTGGTGAAGTGCAGTAAACCTTCAGCCTGACAGTCATGTCGTTCGGATGCCTGTAAAAAAAAAAAAAAATAATGTTATTTAACTTTTATTCGTGTCTGTTTTTGTTATTCATTTACTTCATATTAGTCTTTTAGTGAAATACAAAATCAATTACCACACTAGTTACTTCATATTAATATTGTAGTGAAAGAATAACACCCTCTGAAAAATAATTAGCAATAAGTCATTTGTTTTCAGCATATATATTAATAGCACATTTCTTTGTTGGCAGCGGTTTTCATCTCTAATTATCTGTGTGGCCCGTAATCATATTTCTTACAGCACATAACCATAATTAAAATGTGTCAGGCATTTTATTAAATAAAACATTCCTTCCTTCATTATATTACAAAATTTACATAAATGAGTTTGATATTACTACATGTATATGAATTTGATCATAACAGTGTCCATGAAAATAAAAATCGGTTATAAACAAATAGCAATGTTTTATGTAAATAAAACAACATATGACATACCTGAATTTCCTCACAGAAGAGTTCGAATAGAATTTCCACAACTGTAACAGAGTTGCCTTGAAATTATTTAGGTAAGTAATTTTGTTAGCACTCTGTGACACTGCCAATGCCAGCCGATGAGCTACACAGTGATTCGAAATCAATGATGGAATGTCACGTTGGAAAAGGGCCACAACACCTCCTTTTTTGCCTAGCATTACACTTGCACCGTCACTACCGACAGCCACCAGTTTTTCTTTATAATTCAGTTCATTTTCATTGCAGTAATTGGTAACTTTGTTGAAGATTGTTTCAGCCTTTCCATCAGGCATTTCAACCATGTGTAGAAATTTTGTTATAGGTTTGCCATCCTTGATGAAACGTGCATAGATGGTTAACTGCTTTTTCACGGACACGTCGGTTGTTTCGTCAAGCATCAAAGAAAAATAGCTGGATTGGCGTACTTCTTCAGTACCTCTTCCTGCACCTGTTTCCCCAAAACATCCACTATTTCCTCCACGATCCTCATACTGGTGTACTTTGCATTCCCACCTATCTGTATATCTCGCATCCCATCTCTATCAGGTGGTCTGTGAGCGGAATGAAGTTCGTTGTGTGAGCGATTTCTTGCTGCATCAAAAAATACATATTCTTTAAATATCCAATAAATGCTTTTTTCTGCACTCCAATGATGTTTTGGAAATTCTGTTCGATGCCTCCATCCTTTTTTGTTACTGCTAATAATGTCACTCGCTCAAGTGCACTTTTGTGTGTTTCGGTCTTACTGTGCCGTATAATGCTCTGCCTAACTAACATTGTACAAGGAACATCTACCCAAACACACTTTCCGACAGGTACTTTTGGTGGCCTCGAACATTGTCTTTGACAAATAATGCAGTATATGCCTGCAAATTAAAACAAATATTTTTTTTTAAAAGTAAAAACTGCAACTGTCAATCAATGAGGCTTGTTTTACGAAATATAGGTCAGTAGCATTATATCATAATACACCGTACATTCATGTGTGGTGCGTCGAAGATGCATAAAGTTAAAATAGTAGAAATTCTAAATTTGTGGACAAATATAATATACATTATTTATTAAAAAACATTTTCTTTTTTTATACGTGTTTTATTAAATTGAAGTAATAAATTTGTTTGATACAATTTAAATGTATAAAACTTACAGGTGTTTTCACTAATAGCATAATACCGTATATTTCGGCTATCAATACAAAAGTGTAAAAAACAAACAATAATAAAACATATTTGGGAAAAGAATCTATTCCAAAGTATAATGTTACAAACACAAAATAAATAGTATGCAATTATGTTACTTATAAGTAATAAATACTTGAATATATATATATATATATATTTACCAGAAATTGTCCCATTTTCACTGCTCGTATTCAACCATGTAAAATCGATTTTCCACGCGGGATCAAATCCAGATTTTCTTTTTTTAGGAAAAAGGTGTAGAAAACGAATTGTCAGCTTTTCTTTTGGTTAATGTTGTAGGTGCCGTGTCAGATAGTGTTGAAATCTCTTCGTCCAAAATTAAAGCAACACCTTGGCTATTTTTTGTTTGCGTTTGGAAAAAAAATTGTGATTTTTTTTTGGACGACCCATCCATCCTGACAGATTTGAAAATAAAACATGTTGTATATAGGCCTAATACACATGTATATAAAGCAAGCTTTCTATTGACAGGTTTTGCTCAAAAAAGTGCTTCACCTATTGTTTATTCAGTTAAATGGTACAGTTTATTCTGTCATGTGGCATCTTCTTTGATCGGCCTTGAAGCTTGATTGCTCGGCACGGGAATCCCGTTACGCTTAAGCGCCTTCCTGGTGGATTAGCGGTCCCAGGAGATGTCTGGTAAAATTACCAAACACCAATTAACACAAGATTGTAATCGAGAGACCGGTCCATTGTTAGGTAATGAGGAAGGTTTTTTTTTACCGATCTTGGTGATTAGGTGTGCTCGAGCTTCTGTTGCACATGTTGTTTCCAATAGGTAATCAACTGCCATGCTCGTACTTGTGGTAGTTGTTTTTCTAAAGCACTTGAAATCAAGGCATAGCGGCAGTTGATTTAGGCGCTTACGTACCGTCAAAGTGCTTACTTTACGGACCAAGGCGTAGCGGGCCGCTACGCCTAAAGGCCCTGGGGAAACCCCTGGCTTGTATTTATACGGTAATAATCTCAATGTAAAAAAAAAATTTTTTTTTTTTTACGAAGCCTGTTTTTCTTAAATGCAGGTATTTAAGCATTGTAAAAGTATATAATTACATGTGTGTAAGATATAAACAGCTTAATAAATTTGGCCCATAATGTGTTGAAAATTATTAATACTTATAACATTATGAATTGACTTGTAAAATGCGCTAAACCTATATATCTATAAATAAATTAACATGTACTCCAACTTACCCACTATTCCAGCCTTGGAAGTGAATGTGATAAGCTACCATTCTTTTACCATCCTTGTCGTTGGTAACAAGTCCCTCGAGGACCTAAAACAAAATAAAACTGTCAGCAAAGGCAAACATTCTGTTAAATATTGTCTTCTGGTTTTTTCCATGGCAAGTGTGGAATAATTATTAAAATATGTATTCACTGTGCTCCATATATTTATGCATTTTCTTTTCTTTTATAGCTGCTTTATCACAAGACCCATGCTACATGAATTATGCACCTAATTTAAGCATACAAGTATCTACAAATGATCTTGTGTTTCCAGAGCTTGAACAATTGCCGTTATTGAGATAAAAATTGTCATAGGTAGGGAACATCACTGAAAGTACCATTGGTACAGCTCCTCAACAATTGCAAGATGTATACATGTGGTGTACATTATCTGCCAGTATTTAACATTTGCACATTTGAAATATATCTCCATACAGCAAAATAACCTATCAGTCATGCTTATTTGCTGCAATTGTCACTTTTAAAAATATTGCCATAGACATTGCAGTCGGTGGGCAGCTTTACCCATGGCAATTCTTTTTAAAATTTCTGTAGGAGACAAATTCTTAAGTTCAAGCCATTTTCAAGTGTTTTGTTTTTTTAACAAGTGCTAGAAGGACATATATTATTGTATTTACAGCTGTGATTTATTTACTTCTAAAGAGCATTTAGAAAGAGATTGAATTAGTTAATGACATCAGCTTTATCCTGTGAAGGTAAGAATGGGAAATTCTGCAATGCTTGCCACCAGGTATTTCCCATACAGCCTGAACAGGATAAAGCTGATACCCTAAGTCATTAACTAGCTATTATTTTTATCCTGCAATCCATCAAACATTAAGGGGGAACATTATTACTTCTGTTATTTTACCTACATTGTATGATGACTTAGTAGAAGTTAAATTACCTATTTTGTACTATATTTATGCTAGTATATTTTTATGAATTTGCTTTAATTGGTCAATAGTACGTGGGACCTTGCAAAATAAAATCCAATTATTAGCAAACTGATCCTTTGACCATACATTTTCATATGGTGTGCCACCATAAAAAGTATTTTTTTAAAAACCCGAAGCAAAACAACCACCCTCCCACCCCACCAAAAAAAAGAGAAGAAAATCCACCCACACAAATGGTAGATTTTGTTATTCCCAATTGGTTACTTATTTCTTGTGCTATATTGGTTAAGACTGTGTACAGAGACATGCAGTGCTTATTTCTGGCAGGACATATTTCTTTTGGCCTGCTGTTTTAAAAAAAATAACAGGTGGCCATATTTTAGTTCCTATTTTAAGCCTCAAGCGGACTAATCCACCAAAACAAGGCACCCATTGATTATCAAACTAAAGGTCTGTTGCATGAGGTTTAGGCCAAGAGAATAAAAGTTATAAGATTTGCGTCCAAGCAATTTTAAAAACACATGAGGCTTTTTTTCATTATTCATTATTTGTATTGATCTATTATTTCCATAGCAGATTCAAGTCCAAATGAGGTCTTCGCCATGTTTGAAGGTGGAATATAAACTATTGAATCTTTTTAATTTCATTTTAATTGAGCTCTAACTAGCTAGCTAGGTCCTATATGATTCAGTATCTCCTTTGGATTGGTGGATCAAGACAGTCCTCGCACTGAGGATAGGTATCTGCTTCATCTTCGACACCATGGAGGTATTCTCTACACTGTATACAGCAGGGCTCATATCCACAAGCACAGTACAGCTTCTCTATGTGGTCAAGGCAGTCATGATCCTTCGCGATCATCAAGTGCCTTTTTTGTGCAAATAATGAATTTTTTGGTAAAAAATGAAACTTTTCAGCGGTACCTTTCATGGCATGCAGGCGGTGGATGCAAATCTATAACTTTCATTCTCAAATCTCATGGCCTTAAGAAATGATGTGCATTTAATGAATTAATTGGTTATCAGAAGTTTTGAAATTGATTGTTTTTAATTGAAAAAAACAATGACACAATGATTGCTAATGAAGATACAAAATACTGAATTTCGTGAATAATGAAAGTTTTGAATTTTACAGATCAGGTACAGCAGACGTCACATGCGAATCTTTTTCATACTCGAACACTAAAAATCGTGAAAATAAAAACAGAATCATGAATGATGTCCCTTTGTTGACATTTTCTTAGTACCTTCGCATCGTATAAAACTCGAGCTTTTGTCGGGTCTGGTTCAAAACACAAAACTAATTCTCCTACTTGATAATTGAACTTTAGCCCACGTGTTGACATTAGTAATAAAGCCGATTATCATCACATAAAGGTTTTTTCTTTCAACAAAGGTATGAAAAAACAAATCTTCCAGTACGCGCGATATTCATTTTCATTTACGGTTGTCGCCACAATGTTTATTTAGTTTAATGTTTCATAAAGAGTTACAGTTAATATGTGTAAATAATTTACTGCAATTAAGTTACCAGCTGGTCTGAGATAGTTGTTGGCATACTATTTGAATAAGAATGTAAATAGTATTGTCGTTATTTTCAGATTAAGTCCGCTTTGTCGTACGGTTTGCTTTGCGTGTTTATTTGTGTACCCTTTTAAAAGCGCTCCAACATCAAGTTCACTTCTTCGTTCGTCCATTGTATTATTTCTCGTTCCAGCCAGTGCACTACGACTGATAATAATGATATACCACATGCCGTGGTGTATGCTATCCTGAATGTGGGATGGTGCATATAAAATATACCTTGCTATTAATGAGAAAATGTGGCTTTTTTTTTTTTTTTTAAATTCTCTTAGAAGTTAGACTATATTATGTCAAAATTACCAAATGTTTAAAGGGACATTCCTAAGTTTGCTGCATTGTAAGATATTTCCGACTAATAAAATATTTCTACGAATACACTTACATATTAAATATATATATTTTTTTAGAATATCAGTGTCTGTATATTCAGTGTGTTTCTCAATATTTGTAAGAAGCCCAAACTGGATTTTGTCTTCAAATAAATTCGTACGTACGAAAACATTATTTTTACGAAATAAAATGAAATTTAACCTAGTACAAATATTAGAACGATCAGAAACACGTTTAATATACAGCCACTAATATTTTATGCAAATATATATTTAATATGTTATTACAATCGTTAAAATGTCTCTGTTAGTCGATAGCATCTTAAAGATTGCAGCAAACTCAGGAATGTCTCTTTAACATCCAATAATCGATTAATAAGATTATTAATAAATCAATGTGCTCTAATGGTGTCGTTAAACAAAACAAACTTTAACTCTTTTTTTCGTTTGTACAAAGAAGAATGTGTATTTATAACAAACACTAGTTATATATGTGAAGAAAAGAATACTAATAGGCCTACATTCATTACTAGATGTTTCATTTATTTCAACTTATTTTCGTGCTTATATCCAATTAAGGTTCAAGCACGCTGTCTTGGGAACACACCTCAGCTATCTGGGCTGTCTGTCCAGGACAGTGGGTTAGTTAGTTGGTTAGTCGTTAGTGTGAGAGAAGAGGGTGTATTAGCCTTACACCTATCCATTGAGCCTTTAAGAACTCGCTCTGGGTTGGAGCTGCGAACCCTGTACCTACTAGCCTGTAGTCTGATGGCTTAACCACTGAGCCACCGAGGCCGGTTACTAGATGTACAATATCGCGCCTTAGTAGGCCCCACAGTCTTTTATAATCTCAGGTCTAGAAACATTCTGTAGTAACGAATCACAATTGTTTGTTTTTTAATTTACAAGGTCTGCGCTCGTTGATATATTGGCCAGATTATCCTTGTATTTAATCTGCATCCAAGAAATTCTGTAATACCATAAAACTTATAATTTGCGTATGGTATGCCCTATATTTGAAAGCACCAATTCTGTGTTTACATTCCGTATATAGCCGTGCATACTGTTGGGAGATTCGTTATGCCTGAGAAAAAAAATCATAGACAAAAAACCCCAAACAAAACCGCTAAAATTTGCAGTATGCTTAGTTTCATAGGCTACGATAGGACACAGCGAAAGCAAGTCGACATGGGGGGCGGGGGGCTGATTGAGATCGAGGGCTCAAAGCACAGTTTCTAGGGGATTTCGGGGTATGCGGCCCCTAAAATTTTGAAAACAAGATGTCCTGAAATGCAATTTCCTGCATTCTACAAGTAAAATTCATTTCTGCCTTAAGATTTATTACCAGTAATATTTTTTTATTCAGTAACCTATCAGATTAATAAAACAGTCGAACTTGTTTTACTATGCAATGAAAAGTGTCCTACGTATTTGAAATAAATAATGAAACCCACAAGATTCAGTCCCATCTGACCCCCCCCCCCCCCCAATCAAAAACAAAAAAAAAGAGAGAAAGAAACGCAGAGTATTGATCCTGCGACCCATAGCACTTCAGAGTTCCACCACTAGACTACCCGCCAATCTACACAACATACAGAGTTGAAGGGTCAATTTATCAAAGACATGACTGCATATATTCATGGTGAACTACATATATTTAATGAAAACAGCGATGACGCACATCCTGCCACACCGGTGACACAACTTTTAGTACGCTGTTTTTAAACCCGTTGTTTTCACCAAAACTTTGAACATCACGTCAAAATAACGTGAGCATCACGTCAAAATAAAGTACTGCATCAGACATCGTTTCTGTCGGTGATAAGTCATCGTGAAATTAACTCTGAATGTCTACCACAAAACGTTTTGAAGGTGTTAGGACTCCTTGAATGTTACAAGCTTTGATGAAACGAAGAAGTTTGTTTTTGTTTAACTACGCCATTGGAGCACATTGATTAATGAATCATCGGCTATTGGATGTCAAACATTTGGTAATTCTGACTCGTAGTCATCAGAGGAAACCCGCTGCATTTTTCCTGATGCAGCAAGGAATCTTTATATGCACTTTCCGACAGACAGGAAAGCACATATCACGGCCTTTGTCTAGTTGTGATGCACTGATTGAAACGAGAAAAAAACCAATCAGCTGAATGGATCCACCGAGGTGGTTCGATCCTGCGACGCAAGCACCTCAAGCGAACACTCAACCGATGAAGCTAAATCCCGCGCCTTGATGAAATGACGTCATCTCTATAAATGCAGTGTCGGATGAGGCGGAATGCCAAGGGAACTTTGAGGGAGGTTTGAAGGGGGTGAAAAAAAAATTAAGAGGGGGGAGAGCCGGGGCCCTGCCCCCCCCCCCCCCCCGATCCGCCTCTGAAATGGTATGGGGTATAATTAGTACCCGCTGATCAATCTTAGAACCTGAGAAATGTACTCGCCAGAAGCTGGAGCAGGAATATTGTTAGGCATAAAAGAAAAATGTTGAGTCATCCATTTTAGTATACAACTTTGTGGGAAGGCCAGTGACGATTTGAATTTCTTTGTAAAGATCAATGTATGAAAACTACTGCGTACTTTATGTAGGTAAATCAGTGGTTTGTCGTCTTGTTATTACTGAATGATACAAGCTGTCAATATAGCGGAAAGAGAAACTAAACTTTTTAATCAAATTCTCGTTTCGAAATCAAGGTTTAAAAAAAAACCCATTCATATACGTACGAAATCAGTGAGTAACAGAGTAGTTGGTGTCAGCGGAGATACCAGTTCTTATCCCCAAATGTCACGATATTACATATACTAAGTATTGTCTCTAGGTCGTGGTATTAGTACGTATGTACATAACCACACTGGCTATATATTCACCATTTAAAAACAATGAACTTGATATATCCAGGCTTTGCAAACACAGGTCTGCTGTTATCTATATTCGACAATAATTTATGAACTAAACACAGACAAAAATGTTCAACAATAATTTCTAATTTATTGCATACAATATGACATTAGCATACCTTTTTAATAAACAGCATTATTCGACACTTCTGCTTACCACGACACAGGAAAGTCTGTCGTAATTGGTTATACAACTGGCATATGTCACCGTCTCACCCGCTTGTTAACTTATTTCGAAACGATTTCCATACACAGCCGGAGAAGGGGGCGAGATTGTGGACTTTACCCCCAAGTAAATATGAAAACAAATGCCAATTTTGTTTAAAAAATGGTCTCTTTTTTTCTAATTGGAAAAGACACCATAATACTGTTCCTTAATTACTGTTCTACTCATAAGCGTGTGAGACAGGACATGGTGGGCAACTTCCCCCTATTGCTGGAGCAAAACCTCAAATTCGGGCAAAAATGGTAGAGATATTCGGGCAAAATGTGCATACCTGATACATTTATACCATGTATTTCCATCATTCTACGCTCAAAATTAGTTGCAATCCAATATAGCTGTTTGGTAGTAACAATAATATGAATAAATGATGTTATCCAGATTCGGGCATTTTAGTGTACTTCGGGCAAAAACCAGCCTGCCCAACTACGCGGGCTAGTATTCTAGGCTAGGGCCAGCTCTGGTCATGGGAAGATCTCTCCAACTTAGTAACTGTAACTGTGTGCCTTTTTGTGAATATAAACATGTGTCAAATAGTCGATCCACTGATGTTCCATCAAAACCGTCGACTGTCCAGCGGGGAGGTAAATCGTATCGTGTGGGAGGTAATCCACTGCTACTTGGATATCTTTATACAAATAGTTGCATACCACAGTATTTAATTATATGATGTATCGTATTATGTAATGTATCCAGATACCTACACAGTGGGAAACAAAACCCAAAGTAGGCCGAGAAGGGGCGAAATATTAGTATTTAAACCAAGCTATCATGTAGAAAAGAAATATGTTCTCACGGGATGCATTCATAATGGAATTTGCTTCATTTTTAGGACCATTCCCATACCAGTTTGTGTCCTCGTATTGTCTGCTAATCATATTTTACATGATGTATCATGCATTAAGCATAATCATCACACGACTTCTCAGACTTTCTTTCCATACTGTATTATTATTGGTTTCCCCTTGAAATGGTACCCATTAATTAGCTGAAGCGCACTTTCCGCTGTTGGTGTATCTGAAAAAGATAAAGAAAAAGAAAGAAAGAAATATTTTATTTAACGATGCACTCAACATATTTTATTTACGGTTATATTGCGTCAGACATATGGTTAAGGACCACACAGATATTGAGAGAGGAAACCCGCAGTTGCCACTTCCACAGGGCTACGTCCCGCCCCTCTGAAAAAGATAAAAGCAATCACAGATTCTATTAGGGTCACTTTCAGTATTGACATTGACACTTTAAATGTCAGCGATGAGGTTCATATATTATTATGTGTGACGGCTGCCCTGTGATTATAGTCAGTTCCATATGCTAATTGGATGTGTCATCGAGACTAAACAAGCCCACTGGAACGATATCTGGAGTGGAGAGAAACAATCTCTTATGTTGGACACAAGCCAGGATTTTTATTTTTATTTATTAAACGTAGGACATAAAACATATATTTTCGCCATCAAGTGGGGATGAGATTTACCTCTTTCTTGGAAGGAAAACATTGTACACATTCGTATTGGCTTTGTAAAGTTAAATTATTTAAATATCATACTAAAAGTATTGCAAAATGCAATCTTAATTAAAATTAGCTCCACTATTACATGTGGATCTAACAGCAGCCAATTGGAGCTCATGTCCACCAATCAAAACCTTACTTGCAGAATCATGCCAGTGATTTAAAAATAATTTGAAAACATTCCAAATTATCCTGAGGGTATACGACATGTTTCGTGTGAATTACGAATGCCTTAAAACATGTTTTATTTTATAAAATAAATAATTTGTAATGTAAAAATGAAGACTGATTTAGTTTTTAGTTTTTAGTTTTTTTAATAAATAAATAATTTGTAATTTAAAATTGAAGACTGATAACCCATCCCGTACGTATTGGTATGGTTCGCTGTACTGCGGCCACTAAAATAGACACGCCCGATATTTTTAGAATTTGTATGCTCCCAAATAACGTTATAAAAGGCGAAGTGTGATTGGTCAATATTTAAATTATTATTTACAGACGAAATGTTACCTGGACATTGGAGACTACGCAGTGTTATTAGCAATCTGATTAAAATTAGTTCTACTGGACTAAATAAGGCATTCGTAATTCACATGAAACATGTCGTATACCCTCAGGATAATTCGGAATGTTTTCAAATTATTTTTAAATCACTGGCATGATTCTGCAAGTAAGGTTTTGATTGGTGGACATGAGCTCCAACTGGCTGCTGTTAGATCCACATGTAATAGTGGAGCTAATTTTAATTAGATTGTGCAAAATGAAGACCTCATCTAGAATTATTATAGTAATATAACCTAGAATGGAATAGACACCCACAATGTATTCTATAATTTAACAATTAGATGCCAGGAACACTAATACCGATATCAAAGTTAATATCGATATTAAACTAAATCTACCAATACTAACCAGGAAAGGTGACGAAGGCTTGGCCTCGCATTCGTCCAGTCATTAACTTGTAGATGAGTGTGCTGGAGCGAGGATTCTGAAAACGTCCAAATAAGGATACCAGATCCTCTTCAGTTACCATACTACTTAAGTTCTTTAAATACAACACCTACAACGAGAGAAACACCAAGAACCATGACCGCATATTGTGACGTAAGTACACGTGCATGCTTATACACAAGGCACGTGTGCAGGGAAAGGGTTTCAGGGTCAAAACCCCTCCCTGTTCAAGCTAATTTTTGTCTTTTTTTTTCCCTCAATATATCTTTCGGAGGAGCATGACTCGACCCCACTATAAACTTCGCTCTCCAGTCTAGACCCACCTTTGCTAAAATTCCTGCACATGCGCCTGTACACAGTTAACCAGATTCAAACACAAACAACACCACCATATTACCTTTGTATTGGACGTTTATGCTTTTTAAAAAACGTACAACTTAGCTTCTAAACTACACGAATACTGTGTTACAAGTTTAAAAACAAGACTCCGATGAAATCCTTCCAAAGGTTCTCACACCATATGAAATTATTTTGGGAGAGGTATTCTGTCACATATCTCCGCTTCACTACTGTACCTTACTTTTGATGTTTGGATACTAGTAATTGACCATTATATACACTGGAAGCCCCTTCGCAAATACAAAGTGTCAAAAACTATAAACTGAAATTACATCACAGAGTCCAAATACTAGTGATGAAAATTACCAGGACATGAAATGACATTGGCTCGTGTTAGACCTTATACCCGAGATAAAAACTGAGATGCAGTAAGATCTCACCTCAAGCAGACTGACAGTACTACAAATGAGTAATGTTTCATACAAACTTACGTTGCTTGGATCACCAGTAGAGAAGTTTTTAAATCTTGGGAGATTTCTGATCCCGCATTCTGTGAGTCTGTACTTTTTGATGACTGTTTCCGGAACAAATTCCACTTCTGTTTTAAGTTGCCGTGGACCACCAACATCACAATTTGTATCAATGCTGTCATCCAATTTGGAATTGAGGCTAGTATGACCTGGTAATGCCCTGTTTAAGTGTTGGGTCGCATTATCCTGATCTGCTGAGACTGTTGCACATTCTTGGTTTGCTTGAGTATGGGAGTATGATACATCTTTGTTCAGTGTACTGGGTTCAGTGTCTCCTGAACCAGTGATATCATTTTCAAGGTTATCATAATCTGGCAGCAATGGACCAACAAATTCTGATGGTCTTTCCGTATGATCAGGATCGGCAGAAATACCCTTATCATGGCAGCATGGACCATGAGAACGTTTTCTTCGTTTTATTCCTTCTAGTTTCGCCTTCTTCTGAACGTCTCTCAGAATATCTGGAAGCTGATTTATTGGGTCGTTGGGATCACCAATGACGTGCTGTTTTTCCCTAATTAAAGCATTGCTTATTGTTTTGGTGTCCTTGTTAATATTAACAAGCGACTTCTCCAGCTCCATGTGGTGCCGTCCAAGATGAACAACTCCAGAGAACGTGTCAGGTTTCGACAACTGCTTCCGATTTTCTGTGATTTTGAGGTCCACCTTCTGCAGTCTTTCTTCTTGTATTTGTGGATTAATGCCATATTTGCTCTTGTTAGTTTGCTAAAAAGAATAAAAATATATAAATACACGTATACCTATTTATTACCCATATGGTTAAAAAATATCTTGGTACATATCAAAGTGAGACGTCCCACGAGAATGCCAAGTGGGATGTAACACTTTTCACGTCAAACAATAACGTCATCGATTGGCGTACTACAACCTTACAGGAACGTCAACGAAACAAGATGAGTGATATAAATTAAGATCAATTATGGGTAATAAATAGGATATTAAACTCGCTATAATTTCGTATCATGTTTATGTCCCTCGAGAAATAATTTTCATTGTCACTCGCTAAAGCTCATGACAACTGAAAATTATTTCACTCGGGACATAAACATGATACGAAATGAAAGCTCGTTTAATATATCCTATAAATACTGAATGGGTACAATTCAATTTAGTTTATTCTAAAGCTTTGATTACCTGAATAATTAGACCTTGCCGTTTATGTGGAGCTATAACTGTCACCCCCATCACTCCTCTGAGACTAGTTCAAGGAGAGTCATTTCTAGCTCACCTTAGCATGTGAATATACTGGTGTTAATATGGCAATATCTTAAATGGCTCCCCATAATTTTAGTTAGAGGATAAATTAATCATTCTTCTCATTATTGATCATGGTGAAGTCTGGATAATTTATAAATATTTTACAAAAACATAATTTAAATACATATACATGTACATATACATGTACAAATACATGTACATGTATATAACATAGAATGCAGTCATGTTTGTTATTTTGTTTTTAAATAACAACAATTACAATCACAGATCACAGTAGATCCATAACATACCCTCATCCTAACATGGTAGATCGTACCTCTGTATAAGACAGTTAAAATTATATTCTGCTCCCATAAATCACTACCAGGTGCAGAATACAAAATAAACGGAACACATTGGATAATGTTTGTTTTTTGTTTATTGATAAAAAAAAAATGTCTAGATACGACATTTATGGTGTGAAACCTTACCTTACAAGAGTTTCCTTGACTTTCTAATCCAAGCTTGAGTTCTATTTCATCGTTTGTGAGACCACATTGTTTGAGTTCTTCTATGTAAACATCTCTGCTGTCAACTGACTTGTAGTCTGTCAGCGGCGTTACTCCCGACAAGCTACGAATCTCGGGGTCATATTCTCCTGCCTTTTTGAACGATATGTGTTGAGCAAGCTGTCTGTAATAAAAAGCAAAATGATATAAAAAGTGTTTTGTCATAATGATATTTAACTGGGTGGGGGAAATCACCTGACTCCCCCCCACCCTTACAATTCACCAGTTAAGAATTTTAAAGTATTGTATTTTTTGGTTATATATACTTGTACTTGTATATGTCCTTTGAAACTGTAGTCCCGATTAATATTAATATTTAATTCTGTTTATTAATTTAGAAATTAACCATTCACTGAATATCGAGTATAAACAATTATTATACTATTACTAGGTGTAACCCGTGCGATGTCCGGGGAAGTGTAAATGGGAATTTGTGGCCTTACACTGGGTTTTCCACCCAAAAATATGACCGCCGTGTACATAGCCAGCACCCATTAGGCAAGGCTATATACAGTGGCGGATCCAGAAAATCCATTTAGGGAGGAGGGGGCCCAATGACTTGAGGCGGAATGCCAAGGTAACTTTGGGGGAGGTTTTGCGGGGGATAAAAATTAATATATAATACAATTATAACCGTCGCAAAATTTCGGGAGGGCGGCAGGCCCTTGGGGCCACCGTATATCTGCCTCTGATATAGACGGCCATCCACTTCTGAGTTAAGTAACAAATATTGTGACCTCAATTACAGTTCAATTTATAGAATTCATATTTGAACCAATAGTTAGCATGATGTGTGCAAGTCAAAGACAGAAAGAACGGTGGTTGGCGATACAAATTGAAATAGGAATGATGGGAAACTGTTAAAATGGCCGTACAAATCGCATTTTATAGTACAGAAAATGCAAAGGATACCAGGATTTCTCGAGTTGACTTATGGAAAAAAATCAAATGGAAACATACTTTAATCAACACTCCTGTTTTTACGGGAAGGGTGTCAGAACTGGTGGGGTGGGGAACATATTATGACTACCTCATTTTTACCGCTTCCACTTCTGATTTCCCATAATATTATCCTACTATGAAAGAAAAACTTCAATGAAGTTTTGATTACTTTATGTGTGTATTCATCCATTGTAGGGGCGGGACGTAGCCCAGTGGTAAAGCGCTCGCTTGATGCGCGGTCATTTTGAGATCGATCCCTGTCGGTGGGCTCATTGGGCTATTTCTCGTTCCAGCCAGTGCACAATGACTGGTATACCAAAGGCCATGGTATGTGCTATCCTGTCTGTGGGATGGTGTATATAAAAGATCCCTTTCTTTTAATGGAAATATTATAGCGGGTTTCCTCTCTGTGACGGTGTCATAATGACCATGTTTGACATCCAATAGCCGATGATTAAGAAATCAATGTGCTCTAGTGGTGTCATTAAACTAAAATAAACTTCATCCATTGTACTCCAATGGCAACAGGACTGTAATGATTGTGACTTACTGCTTAAGAGTGATATCGGTGTTCAGCTGTTTTCGAACCAATGTCTGTAGATGTCGCTCTCCTTCTGTCTCAAGAACCTCATCAGCTTGTAGGTTACCCTTTTTCGTCGACAGACCCATTCGAACAACATCCTGTGTCTTGTATCGTTTAGGGTTGCCACTGTGAAACAAATAATACTAACCATAAAACAGGTAAGGATGAATACTCCATTCAGGATCTGAAAATTCACTGTCTGGCATAAATGGACTTCTGGTTTAAGTGCAATCTGATCCCAAATAACGGATTCATGGACTCTTCCATTAAATGAATAACTACTGTTGCACATGGAATTATTTGTAATTGGTGTCAAATAAAATGATGAGCTGAGGAATCATTCATATAACATTTTGTGTGTTGCATTTTTTTCTGTGTCATTTACTAAAATCATAAAAGATAGATTTAGCTAGAAAAAAAATAGTGAATCGTATATGTATGTTTCAGGTTCTTGCGGACTTATGTTCATCTTTCAACTTCTTAAAAAAAAAAAAAAAAATCATTACCCCAACCTACCCCCCCCCCCCCCAAAAAAAAACCCAACCCCAACCCCCACACAAAACAAAACAAACCCCACCCCCCACCAAAAAAACCCTCTTAACTAAAAGTAA
Organism: Gigantopelta aegis; assembly: GCF_016097555.1. Lineage (NCBI taxonomy): Eukaryota > Metazoa > Mollusca > Gastropoda > Neomphalida > Peltospiridae > Gigantopelta > Gigantopelta aegis. Next base: position 91,566,412 of record NC_054704.1, on the reverse strand, counting down.
AACGCTTGTTTTGATGATGAACAACACCACTAGACAACATTGATTTATTAATCATTGGTAAATGGAGTCAAACTTTTGGTAATTCTGACATAGTCTAAGAGTGGAAACCCGCTACATTTTCCCATTAGTAGCAAGATTTTTTTTGATTTTTTTATATGTATCATAGGATAGCACATACCACGGTCTGAGATATGCCAATCGTGGTGCACTGGTTGAAAACGAGAAATAGCTATGTTGTCCCCCCCCCCCCCCCCCCCCCAACCCCGAAACTACTTAGTGCAACTCCTCCTCCTCATATTATTATTATTATTATTATTAAAAACTAGTTTTAAAATGTTTTTCACGAGTGTTGTATATCTCACGCTACAGCATAACACGCTAGAATTTAGAGAGAACATTTTAATTTAACACCGGAAAATACGAAACTACCTCTTCTACCAACTCCGAAAGCAGTGTTCATCTCGTTCGACCTTTCGGGGAAATTATAGAAAGAATAGCAGAATGTCGGCAGCTTGGAGACAGGTTGGATTGAAGTGAGTTTATAACATTAATTATTCTTAAGTAGCTAAATGTAGTAAATTACTTCTAAAACAAAACATAAAATTAGGACTAGCTAGAATGCAGTGACCTCCAAATGGTAATGATCGTGTAATGGCTTGTACAAAGTTGTAGTATCAAAAATCGTGGTAGTAACTACTAACTGAAAATGCATATAGGTTTTCTCCCACTGCAGATGTTTATCATTTAAGAAATTATGTCACTTTATTATTACTTAAGTATTTTTAAATGGTGTCGATACATTTAAATAATAAAATGTTATCTTCATCATATAAATTTATTTCGAAAACACCATGCGTTATTTTTGATAACATAGTTGTATACACACGTATACCTGTGTTAACAATTTCAAGACATACAACTGGCTGCTCCTAGCTGATGACAAGGTCACCAATGCCATACATCCAATGAAAAACTACACAATGAAAATCTATTACATTGTGACGAATGGTTAACCTGACAATCATGGGTCTGTGATGTGTAAGTCAGCTACAAGTGCAATGCAATGGCTGTAAATAACTTTCAGATGTTAACATTTGTTTAAAACATGGTTTTTGAGAATATGTAAGAAATAGAATATTGTTAGATACATTTTAAAACAATATGTGAGATAAATGGTATCTAACCGCCGCTCATGTATTATTCTCTATTTATTCCAGTCATTCAGAATAAAAAATTGGCGTGCGCAGTTCATTTATGAGTTATGCAAAAAGAACTTAAGATAACCCATTTAATTTTTGGCTAACCTGTAGTGTAATGACATAAATTATTTCCTAAATTTAATGTGCAAACAAAAAATAGGTTAACTACATGTATGCAAAACTAGTCTGTCCCATCCTCGTACAAAACTGATTTTTGTAAATTTCGGTTTGATTTGACATAAAAAGAAAAGTAAAATTGTTTTAAAAATAAAAAATAATACAATTTGAAAAACAATCAGCTCAGAAATAAATAACATGTAGCAAATTTCAGTATGAAAACAAAAATGAGAAAAAGAGTTCCCCGTGGGAAGAACAATAGACTTGTTGTTTTGCAATATTCAGAGGCCTGGCTTTAGTTTAATGTACCAAGGTGCATATAGTACAAATTGGAATTATTTCTAGTTGGAATTTAAAAGATTCTACCACATTTCTGTTATCAAATATCTTTTCTGGTCAGCTTCAGATGATTACACTCCACCAAAATGTGGCACACAATCAGTGTACACTGGCAGTGCTCTCACTGAGGAGGGTCTTTCTTTAAAATTTAATGCATGCATCAAATGTATGTCTGTGTGGTTGATGCAAGCACAGGACAAGACATCTTCATCCTTCCTGCACTGCCTAAAGGACTGCCTTTCTCCCATGACTGGCTTGACTGAATGAACTTTGTTCATGAAAATACACTGTTCCAATCATCTTGCTGTGTCAGAAAGATATATTGGTAAATACTAACATGGTTACTATATATTTAAAATCACTGATGGGGATTCTTGTATGAGGCACTCATATTGTGTTACATCATCTTTACTGGTTTCTTAATTGGTACAGAAGTAATTTTCAACTGTCACCAAACATATAATTATTAGTAAAGATAACAAAAACCTAAAACAGTAAATGTTTTGCTTGCATTTCAGTTATATCAACTATTCACAGATCTGTGCTAAAGTTGTACGGCAATGTTTAAAGACAGATTTCCGTCAAAGTGCAGAGTTACGTGATGCAAGTATCATTAAATCAACCAAATGGGCTGATGGAAAACCTGGCAAATCATGTAAGTATTGTGTAATCATTATATTACAGTAATGTATTATAGTGTTGTGATAGTGTGTGTCCGAGGTGTAATATGTTACAGGCGTGTTCGAAACCCTAGTGGTATATGAGCATGTTAAACTAGTTATCTATCCATCTAATATGTTATAGGATCAATCACCACCAGTTACCTATCCAGGCACTGGAATAAGCATAGTGTCTGGTAACCCATATACAAGTTATCACAAAATATAGGCATGATTGCGACACATTTATCAAGTTTACAATTCTCATTATTAGTATTAGTATAAGCCTTGGCAGATACACGGATATTCATTCATATCAATATTCTTATCATAATTCATATTGATGCTTCTTTGTAAAAGTTAGGGCTGTAGTTTTTGTTTAAATAAAATTTTGCGAAGAACGACTTTCTTGATGTGTGGTAACCTTTCTTGACTATTTCGATACCTGGTGTCAGGTTATTTCCACATTTCAACCAGCCAGCGGATTTCTTGAAAACAATCGTTTCTGGTGGTGTATCGGCAAAATCACAGAACTGAAAGTCTGTTGCAATTCCCATTATCATGTTACATTTAAGATGAATTCCAATGATAAAAGAGCATGAACTGAAAAGAGTGTTTTCTATACAATTTGAAATGCTGAGGCATGTATTGAGTTATAATTCGTTTTTTTTTCTTTTTTTAATGTAATATTTCATGAAAAAACTTCAACATATCCATCTGCAGTAAATTTCTATTAAAAATTAGTTTTGTTTACAAGAGTATTGGCAAAAGTAATTAATTACCATCATTATTCATCTAAAGATGTTTTAAATACACACCTTTGCATTTAATTTTTAATCATTGTGAACAGGAGAGGACTGTAGGTTTCGTCTATCTGTATGTCAGTATGTCCCACATATACATTTTGTTATTTTGGATGTTTTTATTCACAATGCATCACACTATTGAGCTGACATTTTGTGTATAGTGTTATCATGTACTGTTACTGATCGTTTGACTGTCGTAGCAATTTACCCATTTTTGTCAAGAGTTATGGCCCTTGAACTAAGGAAATAATAAAATTTGTTTTCCGGACTATGCATCATGAGTTTGAGCTGAAATTTTGTGTATAACTTTATCATGTACTGTTACAGATCAAGTTTGACTGTAATGACAATTTACCCTCTTTTTTTTTTTTTTTTTACAGAATTATGGGTCTTGAACTTAGGAGATATGAACATTTGTTTTTCGGACTGATTTTTGCACTGCCTATAGGCTAAAGATATTAAAATGAAATTTTGTAGATAACAGCTTTATCATACATATACTGTTACAGATCAAGTTTAACTTTCATGGCGATTCACTAATTTTTCACAGAGCTATGGCCCTTGGAACTTAGGAGATATGAAAATATATTGGTCTCAATAGGGGACATGTGTTGCTTTAGCAGTACTCTCAGAATGGCATGTTTTTTTCAGGGCTCACACTGGAACAAATTTTGCTTTAGCCAATTTTCAGAAATATAGAGTATTTCGTTGAAAATTATTAAAATATGGTTGGTTTGAGGAATATTTTATTAGCCAAAGTCAAACCTTTGTAGCCACTTTGTATAAAAATTATCAATTGGCTAATTTGGCAATAAACAGGATGAGCCCTGAATTTTTGCTGTGGACATTATCTTAATTGCAGCCATTGATACATGTAGTTTATTTTTTTCAGACGTGGGTGGTGAAGAGGTAGTAAAGTCCTAGGAGTGCCTCAAGCTTGTGTGTGTGTGATAGTGATAACCTGCGGGCCAGCACCAGAATGTGAAGATCCTCGAGTGGTCATCAAACTTGTCTTCATATGAGAACATAACTGTTGTGACATCTTTTCCAACATTGTTTTAGTTGACCTCGTGATCTTAATAATTTTGTTATTGTAGTCAATTAAAAATGAAACTTGTCCTTGATCTTTGTGATTTTTATTTGGATAAATTGTGAATTGTTCACAAATGCACCCCATTTATGATGGCAGATGCAGTGGTTTAAAAAAAAAAAATTCAAGTATTTGTACCACCCCCCACCCCCAAAGGAAAGAACTCGCAACAAAGCAATGTGGTTTGAAAAGCAGAACCTGCTTACAGGACTGGAGGACACTGACATGTATATTTATTCTTTACTGCTAAATCTTATTCTAAGAATTGAAAATCTGCATAAACCATTTATAGGTTATGCAAAAATACATTTAGGTAAGCCATCTCGTTATTACGTAACCTACTGTGTCCAGTAAATGGTGCTCTAAATTTTGCATAAACAAAAAATAGGTTGCCTATAAATTAGATTTGTGTGAGCAATATGCAAAGAAACTTACCTTTCTTGCCATTTTAAGAGGCCTGTTCTGGGAGTGGTATAATCAATAACACTAACTTCTGTAGGTTGTGGAATAGGATTTATATGTATCTAAACACAATGTAGCTTATAGGTCAGGGATTTTATGGTAATATTTTAAATTGATCCCAATAATCTAAGTTCGGGGAGAAATTAATCGCCCTCCATTTTTTTCTTCACTGCGAGGTCAGTCTCGTAGTGTGTTGAAATAACAGAATAGGCCTACATGTAGCTATAGTTTTAAAATGTGCTAATGTGTCGTAACTTGTACAAATGTTTCTTTACTGAAAAGAATGCATGATCGCTCTCATGGTTCCAGGGCTTTACATCCCACTAACTTGGGAACAGCATTTTTTTTTTTTTTGTCTTTTTATTTTTAAGAGCAGTAATGTTGTTAACAGCTTCTGAAGAGTTCTGAATATTCCAAAATATATTTCAAATTATTTTAATCTCGTGGGGTGTTAATTTATTAAGAGTAACTCGGCATTACCTATTGTTTTAACCATTCATATGGACTACACTTTGCTGACATAACAGGGCCGTACCCTGATTAAAATGTGGGGGGGGGGGGGGGGGGGCACCACTTTTTATAAACAAATTAAACACTATAGTATATAAATTAAACCCTGAGATATATATGCTATTTTCTGGAGTAAAAAAAGAAGAGATTCTCAGGTATGGCCCTGCATTATCTGTGGGTCATAATTTAACTATTAATGTCATTTCATCAGTCCTGAGTTATGTGCCTTGATTAATTATGAATACTTCTAAATTAGTTATTTTGTTTTGTTTAACAACACCACTAGAGCACATTGATTTATTAATTATCGGCTAGTGGGTGTGCAAAATATTTGCTAATATTAAGTCTAGAGCACAAAACCCATTACATTTTCCCATTAGTAGCAAGGGGTCTTTTATAAACACCATCCAACAGAAAGGATAGCACATAACATAGACTTTTACAGCCGAGGTGGATTATGGGGGGTTTCCCAGTTGTACAGACCCACCCACCCCCTCCCATGGCTAAAAAAGCCCAATCTCCCCACGTAGATTTAAACTGATGTCCACGTAAAATTTATAATTTCAAATTGTAAACATTTACATATTGTTTCGGAACACCCCTTACCTGAAGCATAATCCGCCCCTGTGATATACCAGTCATGGTGCACTAGTTGGAATGAGAAATAGCCCACCGACAGGGATCAATCCCAAACAGACTGTGCATAAAAAAAGCACTTTGCCACTGGGCTACAACCCACCCCCACTTCTAAACTCTACTAAATACCAGTGGTCTACTTTTCTTGTACCAGTCTGCAGCAATGTCATTGCCAGGGAGTATGAGATTAAAGAGGACTATATTTCTGATGAAGATAAATGCACAGGCACAGGCCAAGTTCTGGATGAGCGAAACATTTCGCCAGATCATGTTTAAAAATACAAAACCACAGTATTTTTCAACAAAATACCAATTATTACTAGTACATGAAACTTGTTCGCCAAATTAAAATAAAATTCGCGAGTGGCAGAGTTAGCCCTGCAAACTCTTCTCCCAAAATGAGTACTTAATTTTTTAAATCTAAGTTAGAGGAGCATAATGGGAGCAGGTCAACCCACCCCAAAACCATCTCTGCCCACCCTGTTTTGTCAACTCACCCGTAAATATATCACAGATGGATGTCTGCTAATTGCCAAAATTGGTGTAAAACTGCAATATATTCACACCAGAACATACATTAAGTGGTTCAAAGGTGTGAACTGTTATAGTAGTAAAATGAAAAATTAACCACTGAAAAACGAATTGAGCTTTAATTCGCTACCCCCCCCCCCCCCCCCCCCCCCCACACACACACACACCACCTATGCGCATGCAAAATGCCGACTGCGAAAGACGGCTGCAATTGGAAAACAAAAAGCAAAAACTTTGGACCCAAACATACTATCCCCAAAATCTTTATCAGCTAACTGACGCATACTAACCAGCACTGATCTGCCATATCCTTTGATAAAAAAACAAAAACAACCCGTGTTTATATTTTCACAGATTATTTTCCTATTCTTGGCAAAAACATTCACCTAGAGTTGCACGCCCTTGTTTCCGGTGTTACGGAAATTAGTGACTTGTAACGTTTAACGCTGCAATCTTGTTTCACTATGTTGTGATATACTAGTAATTTACTAAAAAGTAAAGTTTTGTTTTGTGTAGCGACACTGTTAGAGCATATTGATTAATTAATTATCGACTATTAGATGTCAACGATTTTGTAATTTTAACACGTAGTCTTTAGAGAAAATTTGTAGCCTAACATTTTTGCTTTAGAAGCAAGGGATCTTTTATATCCACTGTCAAGCGTCTCCCACAGACAGTACACCTTTTGATATACCAAAAGGGAAAACCCAACGTAAAGTTAAAGTTTGTTTTGTTTAACGACACTACTGGATCACATTGATTAATTAGTCATCGGCTATTGGATGTCAAACATTTGGTAATTGTGACTCGTAGTCATCAGAGGAAACCCGCTACATTTTTCCTAATGCAACAAGGGATCTTTTATAATATTATACACTTTCCTATAGACAAGAAAGCACATATCACGGCCTTTGTCCAGTTGGTGGTGCACTGGTTTTGGAACGAGAAAAAAAAAACAATCAGCTGAATGGATCCACCGAGGTTCGATCCTGCGGTGCAAGCACCTCAAGTGAGCACTTAACCGACTGAGCTAAATCTCCCCCTCCCCAACGTAAAGGGTCAACTGAGGAGGTTCTGTCATACGATTAACGATCCTACCGCGGAAGTAAGCGATCTTGTGATGAGGAGCATGTGGGGTGGGTGAGGTGGGCGCGCTTTGAAAACTAGATACCATAGTAAGGCAATTAAGGCCTACCTGCATTCTGAAAGTAACTTCGTCATGAAAAGTGCCAGTAAATACAATAGTTTTCAAATACAGTTTCACGACCATATCTCCTGGACCAAATTCTCGAAAAATAATATACCAGTACTAAAATGTGTCAAACTGGATATATCGAATAGCAACTTATTTAATTGTATTTAGAGGCAAAACGCTGTAAAACGCTGTACATACTTTTATTACACTACAGTATGAACTTTAGTTACAATTTGGTTAATTCGCACGTAATGGTATATAATAATATTAATATCCAAGCCAGATACGGATCTAGGCAGGGGAGGGTGGGTGTGTGTGTGTGTGTGTGGGGGGGGGGGGCTAAATTTTGCGACAGTTATAATTTTATTATATATATATATATATATTTTTTAACTATCCTCCTCCAAACCTCCCCCAAAGTTCCGTTGGCATACCGCCTCATGTCATTGCCCGCCCCCACCCCCAATGGATTTTCTGGATCCGCCACTGCAAGCCATTATAGTCAACTGACCAGAATAGTCAGTTTAAATCTTTTTCACCATAAACACTTTAATAAATACCCAAGGGAACAACCAGTTTGCGTAGTTATTCTGATGTAATTATTATTATTATTTTTAATTAAGGCCCTAAATATACGACGGATATAACTGATTAAATTCACAAATTGTTATCACACATAAATAATGTTCTAAAAGGAACAGTAGAGAAACAACACTAACCTTTAGTTTCATGAAAACGTGACTCTAGGTAATAAAGAGGCGGGACGTAGCCCAGAAGTAAAGCACTAAAGGGTTCACTTGGTGTGCGGTCGGTTTGGGATCGATCCCCGTCAGTGGACCCATTGGGCTATTTCTCGCTCCAGTCGGTGCACTACGACTGGTGCATCAAAGGACGTGGTATGTGCTTTTCTCTCTATGGGATGGTGCACATAAAAGATCCCTTGCTACTAATGGACAAATTGAGCGGGTTTCCTCTCTACGACTCTGTCAAAATTACAACATGTTTGACATCCAATAGCCGATGATCAATAAATCAATGTGCTCTAGTGGTGTCGTTAAACAAAACACACTGGGTAATAAGGTATTTTATTTCAACAGTTTACGAGGTAGCGTGCCCTGGATCCCCCACGATCTCGCAACCCTCAACAAACTGAAACATCCCCCCTTCTTTGAATTTATTATCATAGGCGTACGGGGTCTCATTTTGTTGGGGTGGTGGTGGTGCAGGCTCGTTTTAATTAAACGAAAATTCCCGGATCTGGATAACAACATTTATTCAAATTGGCGTCGGTGCCAAACAACTATATAGGATTGCATTTTACGAATCACTACGCATATTTTCATGGATTACAACTAATTTTGCGGGTAGAATGATGGTAATGCATTGGACCACAATGTCACGTACGTTGTAGTCAGCTTTGAAAATACACTCAAATGATGACCCCGTCAAATCCGATTTTACCTGTTTATGATACTCAGTGTCGGTTATCCTGCTCCTCCCATACAGTCAATAATCAATCTAAGTACATATCGCTGTCTCGTCGTCCTTTGACAGATCATCTGTCGTATCTCTAGTTTATATATAATATGTTGTGTACATTGATACTCGCTTATCATGTTCACTCCTATGACCAGCTTCATTATGTAACAATGGCGGCGTGCGCTCAGTATGACAGCGACAGGTACTGGTCCGACGAAACCTGTAGGATATGGGACATTCCTTACAGGGTGAAACTGCCTCTTGTGGTGAAGGTGACGGAAGGGATTTTCTCCGAAGATAGCTATAGAACGTTCTCCCAGGGTGACATCATCGAGATACACTCGTGCCAAACAACAAATCGGGTACAAACGTTTGTCGCAAAGTGGGATGGTGAAATGTACACCAGAACAACGATGGAGATAAAGATTCCAATGGATTACAAAGGGTTGCTGCAAGTTATACCGTTACACGGGGTCGGGTTTGAATATCCTTCAGTGCGTCATCTAATGCACTTCTTTCCCAATATAGTGAGAACTGGATCTGAAGTCACATTCGACGACCTGTCCAGTAAAAAGTACACCCTTATGGCAAATGAAATTTTGGAGCTGTTAAACATTGTCAGTGACGAAGAACAAAAAACCGTAGGTTTGCGAGTGAGGCATGGGCAATCTGTTACTGTTCTTCCGCGCGATTTGGAAGGGTCGTTCATAACGGTATGGAACGACAGACAGTACACCATAGCGGACGTCCTGGGGTTTCAAAGCCCGCAGTGTACATGTGTTACGTTTGTAGATGAGGATCTCAGTTCGGCATTCACAATGCACGACCAGGATGCTATGGGCATTGTCAGAAACTACCATGGGAAGGTAATCGTGACTGGAAAGAAAGAGCGGACGACCGTTCTCTATGGTAGTAATTTCGAACTGCCCCTCGATGACGAGGACGTTGCTGAAATCGAGGTTCAGCTTCCAAAAGGCACAGAAACACTCGATTACGAAGAATTGATCCGCCATCATTTCACCATGGAAAATACCAGTCAGCCTGCTGAAGGTGTGTTAAAACTATATTTATGTTCCCAAATGTTTTCCGTACTGAGGAAGCGAATGTATCACTTCCTTGTTTACACATTCACACACACGCACACTGACACGCACACACATACATACAGACGCACGCGCAGACACACGCACGCATACACACACACACACACACACACACACAGAGACATACACACACACACAGACACGTCCACGCGCGCGAGCGCACACACACACACAGACACGCACACACAGACACGCAAACATACATACACACACAGACACGCACACGCGCGCGGACGGACACACACGCACACACGCACACACACACACACACACACAGGTATATTGTGTTTCTATATCTAGTATGCTTGTTATGTACAGGGGCAGAGTTTAGCCCAAATATCTATTATCTTGTATTTGTATGGATAATACCGCTAAAGCCGCAGACGAAACTGATCATGGAATAGAACTGATCGGCAAAATATTCACAAAGAACATCTCTGTCACCGAACAAGGTTTGTACACCAAGGTGTGATAGACAAGTCCTCAGCCATATCCTGTACAGATACCCCCAGATAACAGAGATATGTGCCTGAAAGATATTTGTATGTATAGGCCCGTACCCTACGGACCCGCGAGGTCCACGTTTTATAATATCAAGACTCACAACGGTCTTTTTTGAGTTACGTTATAAAACCCACCCAATCCTACCCCACCCCCTTTGGAAAACAAATCCTGATGTAGGGTAGATAAATAGTTGGCAGGGCGGGGCGTAGTCCACTGGTAAAGCGCACGCTTGATGCGCGGTCGGTCTAGGCTCGATCCCCGTCAGTAGACACATTAGGCTATTTCTCCTTCCAGCCATTGCACCACGACTGGTATATCAAAAGCCATGGTATATGCTATCCTGTGTGTAGGATGATACATACGAAAGATCCCTTGCTACTAATGGAAATATACATGGACGGATCCAGGACATATTTTTAGGCGGGGGGGGGGGGGGGGGGGGGGGGGGGTCACATTAGTTCGTTAAAAGGGCATCTTAAAACTACATTCCCTGGAATATTTTTATTATTTAAGCATATAGAACAGAAAATCCAATTACGTTTGGTGCATATATGACGCCGCACTCCGCATTGGTTTTACTACGCTGGCTTATCCAGGTCAAAAACATAGCCAGTATTTTGAAAGTGGGACACTTTTGACGGGCTCGTACCGATTTCGGTTTTCATTGGCTTATCACAAGTATAGAATTCCCCAACAAGAGATTACGTGAGATTTCGCAATTTTTGAACAAATTTAACTGTCTTGATTGAGGGGTCGTCTCATATCTCCAAAACATATTTATATCCATAGAGGTATGGTACAACGCCTTTCCAGGGGTCAGTGAGTGGGAGATTTGCCTTGAAATTTTGACAGTGGCCAGCTGTTGGCATACGCGTTACATGTAAGGGGGTGTTACTAATTATGTAACGCTCTAGGGGTAGAGGAAGAGGGTACTGTGTTCGATTTACGTAACATTTTCCAAGACTATATGTTATTTTTATTCATTACTTAGACCTAAAAAGGTGGGGTTTTTTGGAAATGCGCGGTCAGTCTACGATCGATCCCCATCGGCGGGTATACAAAAAGACCATGGTATGTGATATCCTGTCTAAAGTAGAGCAGTTATACATTAAAAAAAAAAAAAAAACCGATACAAAGGGTCATTTGTATATTATAGCTGTAAAGGGCACTATTCTAGTAACAGCTGTCTAGGTAGGGCATATATACATAAAAATGACAGAGCCTATTTTTCATTAGTAATTTCAAAACAAAAACTATTAGGCTATCATTATGCAACTATGATCACGCAACTGTAAGGCGCTCATTACTTGCGTTAGACAATGTGATGAAGCCCATTGAGACTCAGTAACACAGACATTTTTAGAAATGTTTTATTTAACGACGCACTCAACATTTTATTTACGGTTATATGGCGTCGGACATATGGTTAAGGACCACACAGATATTGAGAGAGGAAACCCGCTGTCGCCACTTCATGGGCTACTCTTTTCGATTAGCAGCAAGGGATCTTTTATATGCACCATCCTACAGACAGGGTAGTACATACCACGGCCTTTGATATACCACTGGCTGGAACGAGAAATAGCCCAAATGGGCCCACCGACGGGGATCGATCCCAGACTGACCGCGCATCGAGCGAGCGCTGTACCACTGGGCTACGTCCTGCCCCCAGTAACACAGACACACATCTGCAATATTGCGCATACACGCACAACTTAACTTCATGCAACTAAAAATGCTTACGTGCAAAACAATTTTATTCAAAGAAAAAGGGCACTTGAACATTTTGAGGGCACTTGAAAGAAAAAAAATTGGGGGGGGGGGGACGCGTCCCCCTGGATCCGCCTTTGATATGTAGCGGGTTTTCTCTACTAATACTATAGTGTATGTCAAAATTACCAAATGTTTCACATCCAATTATACCGATGCTTAATACATCAATGTGCTGTAATGGTTTATAAAATGGTTTATAAAAAGGTGGCAAGTTATTGATGTAATAATTCCATTGTACCTTTCTTTGCAGATAATGTAGAACACAGAAAACGAGTACCCTTGGTGAGCTTGCAACTACAGTGAAATCTCTCAAAACCGGACCCTCTGTAAACCAGAATTCCGTTAAATCTGGACGTTCTTCATGGTGCCTCTTTAAATATCTGTGCAAAAGAGAACCTTTGTAAACCGGATACCTCTTAAAACTGGACGTTCTACTTGGTCCCGAGCGTGTCCGGTTAAGAGGAGTTTCACTGTACATGTATTTACTTCTGTTATATTACCCGATTATTCGTGGTAACAGATCAGATACATAATCTAAAGGCGACGCCACACTATACGAGAGTCTCGTACGAGAATGGCCACATGTCGCCTTAAAGTGACAGAGCCTAGTGTTGTGTGTAGGTGTGTGGTTTTATGTGTGTGTGTGTGTGTGTGTGTGTGAGAGAGAGAGAGAGAGAGAGAGAGAGAGAGAGAGAGAGAGAGGAGAGAGAGAGAGAGAGAGAGAGAGAGAGAGAGAGAGAGACAGAGACAGAGAGACACACACACAGAGGAAGATGAGAGAGAGAGAGAGAGAGAGAGAGAGAGAGAGAGAGAGAGAGAGAGAGAGAGAAAGAGAGAGAGACAGAGAGACACACACACAGAGGAAGATGAGAGAGAGAGAGAGAGAGAGAGAGAGAGAGAGAGAGAGAGAGATTGGACATGGTAAATAACAATAAATAACTGTATTTTAAAGTGCAGATGATTGAAAGAAGCATATGCAGTGGCTTAATTCTTGTTAATATGATGGTTTTTCGATGTCTCGAGGATATATCATTTTAAATTTCAGCCTGAAAAGAAAAGCAAAATTCGAGTCCTTAGTCAGCTGTTCATGGAAAAGATTCGTACTGTGTCAAACCCTGCTCCTAAAAGGACGTTGACTCAATTTTATGACATGCACGACGAAAGCAGTGACAAGAACACGTCACTGTCGTCGTTAAAGGAAGATAGCGATAACGTTTACACCGACATTGATGACTCTCACATTGCCACCTTCGACGAGAAAGGGTTCGTTACAAAACATTGTGAGAGACTGATGCCTCAAGTTTCCACCAAACGGGCAAGCGTCTCATCACGTCTGACGTCACAGCTGCACCGCGAGAAACCGAAATGGAACCAGAAAGAAGAGCAGACAACAAAGAAAGAACTTTCAAAAATGTCTGTTACAGAACTACGGGATTGTTTCTTGCAGTGTGGAATGGCCAACATGGCAGAAATTTGTCGTAGACACACTGTTGATGGTGAACTGTTCGCTGCTTTGTCTCACAATAAGCTAAGAAAGTGGCCTTTCTTGCTGAACGACTTTGAGATTATTAAAATAAAAAAAATTCAGCGAGGTTGGAGACCGAAGCAGGACGACTAAGACCTTGTAACGTGCAGAGGGGAATTTAAAATTGTTCATTTTCATTCTGTTTATCTATCTCTCACTGTGTCTCTCTTCTTTCTTTCTCCCTCCCTCTCTCTCTCTCTCTCACACACACACACGTGTAGTAGCACACGCACACACACACACACAGACGCGCGCGCACGCGCGTGCACACACATATACACACACGCACATGTACACACACACACACACACTGAATAGGCTTTCTCTGTATCTCTATCTGGCTCTTGCTTTTTCGGAGTCTCTACCCCATTGTTCTCTTTCACAGAATCATTGGTGTTATGTTGGAAGATACTGGCAACGGTGGAGGAATGGATATTTAGGCCACCTCAGTTTCAAAACTCAACCCCTGCAATTAAGAAAATGTCCACGGCTACCCCCCTCAACCCCCCCCCAAAAAAAAAACCCCAACACAAACAAACAACCCCCCCCCCAAAAAAAAAAAAAACACCCACAAAAACCAAAGCAAAAAAATAAGAACATGTCTTGCAAAAACATCGAATAGTCCACAGCAAAAAAAAAGTGCCTTGGAGAATAAAAAATCTTGGGGCCTTGCGGATTGCCATGGACAGTTGCAGGGGTTAAAAGCTTGTGGGAGCAGTAGGCTTACCTCCCTCACCTCGTTTCCGACGCCTGTGCCTTCACATGATAAAGCCGATTACGACATTAACCTTTATTGCTTATAATTATCTTAATATGACGTCATTGAGCAGTAAGATTTTTTTTCTGTGACGTCAAAGAAGTTAAAACGTATAAACTGTATGTTGTCTTTGATGTTATTCTACCGGGAATGTGTCACATAGAATCAAGTGAGTATTTACGAGTTCACAGTTTGCAACGGAATAACAAAACAGGCCCGTAGGAGTTGGGCGAGGGCACAATCTATAATAAGAGAGTAGCACAGGACTAAACAAAAACGTAGGCCACACATTTTGTCTTCGAGTGAGGGGCACGAGTCGCCCGCCTCCTCTCCCCCTCCCGTACCTACGGCCCTGTAAAATAATCTGGATAAACAAAACATCTACGTACGGCCAGAGGTGGAGGTGGGGGTGGGTTTGAGGTGGGGTTTCGGGGGTGGGTGGAGGTATAGTCATTATGTATGAAGAGTGCAGTGGTGTAAATATGTATGCAATCCAAGCTCCTGATTGTATCCGATCTACTTTTCAGCGTGGGAGGGGGAGGGGAGTATTAAATAATATAAACACACAAATATACATCCTGCGAAACATATACTGTATATAAAAAAGATTATGATTAATGCTATTAACTTGAAGGTCTGGAGACCACAGGTACCCCCAACAAACAACGCCGAAGGTGCTATAGTTATGTTATGTGTAACAATTGTACTGGGCCTCGGGGTTTCTGTTTATAGGTGTACAGGTGCTGAACATAGGAACCATCTTCGTTCATCCCCCCTCCCCAAATATCATTCAATTCAATAAGTTGCGTGAACGCATATGAGTTGCAAGTAATTTCAAATTGCTTGCATTTCACATCTGTATAAACTAATGGAGAATGTACGAGGGTGTGTGGATTCGTGAAAAATAATTCACGAACCCCGAAGGGGCGAATTGATAGTTTTTCATGGGTCTACACTTCCGAGTGCATTCTCCAACTTAATCCATTATTCATTCAAACTTATTACGTGATTGCTAAACATTTTTATTATTTATTTATTTTATTTTATTTTATTTTGTTATTTTATTTTTATTATTATTAAAAAAAATTGTAAATATTGGTAAAAATGACAAATAATTTTTCAACAGTAATAACCTAAAATGATAGGATCCTTACGAAGCTAACCTGAACGATTCGGTGAAGAAATCATCATCGGTGGATGGATAACAATAAGTGTGATGCACATGCTAAACGTGTAATTTCTGATTTCCTATTTAGGTTCCGACAATCTTCGCTATGTTCCGCCTGAATATATTACTACCACTAGTATCAGGTTTATAAGGCTTACATTACATATGTATTTGACGATGCAGATGTTTGTTCATGTAATTAATATAATATATTTATGCTATAGTTACTGTAGATAAATGTATGCAGGCCTCCCAGACCTCCTATATGGAGATTAATTTCCTATATTTCCTATATTTGACTCAATTGCTTTGCCAAAATGCCGATGAATAAAATATGTTACTGAGTTATATTCGCAGTGAAAGGTAGCCAGCCTGTCAGAAATTCAGAAGATGCTTTGAATGTGGGAGATCTGTATCAAGTGCCATTCAAGATCCTGCTCACCTGATGAGGAGAGGAGGATGTATTACTGATACAAGATGCACCAACTTTCAAAGTATCCTGGATATGGGCATGGACTGCTGGCAAGCCTTGGTATATAATTGTTGAGGTAGTAGCTGGTATCTTAAAAAATTGTGTACATACGCAAGGTAAGAACATACCATTAGCAGAGTTAGATCTTAACAGTAGTCGGTAGTCTGAGACTACCTGAAAATTAACAGGACTACCTGAAACTGCAAACACGTAGTCCGTTGGACCACCTGGAATTTTAACATTTATTTAGCACAGATGTAACGTTTTGTGGATCTCCTGACCTATTTCAAACGGCAGAAACAGGCTTGTTCAGAAAACAGTTCTATTGAGTATAACTTTACTGGATCCCATCATATCACATTCATGTACAGTACGCGATGAGAAGTATTTTGGTCAGAACTGTTACCGCATCCGGTCTAAAATGAACATGCGCAAGTTACACATTCTGTAGTCGATGCAGTCTTTTGGCAAAATACAATCATCTTGAATTCGGAACATAACCGCTGGATTCCTCACACATTCTCATAGAATGGTAGTTTAATGTCACGTTAGAATGAAAGAACTGCGAAATTGACCATTCTCAGCAAAACAATAATAATATATTGATTGGCAGTTGTTGCAGGTTTTCGTAAAACGGTACACGCGTCATCAGAGTTAAATTTAGGCAAGGTGTGCCGATAGAAATGCCAATACGGAAATTACCGATACGGTGCATATTAATTTCCACTGAGTTACAAAAATGTCACCCCCCCCCCCCCCCCCCCCCAAATTTTAACGCAAAACTGCTTGCATGTTTCAATCAACTATTCATCTCAAGTTACATCATTTAATATTTTTTATGTTCAGTCTATTATCTAACATTAAACAAATGTTTTGATTGAAACAATTATAATAGTAATATATATCTACAGTCAGTTTATCAATAATGGATCACAATGAATAAGAGATTCAAGATGAAACAAATAGTTTAAAAATATGGACCACCTGAAACGTCAAATGACTATCTGAAATGAAAGCCAGGTAGTCCTGTTAACACCCTGAAACAAATGGTGAAGATCTAACCCTGATTAGTAAAGTAAATGTCTTTAGAAATCCGTGTAAAATGCCCATAATCATGATAATCGGTCCATATTTTCCTATAAAACTCCTATATTTGACCTCAAAATTCCTATAAAATTCCTATATTTTAATATGTACAAGTGGCTGGGAGGCCTGGTATGTTGTGTTGTTGTTTTTGCTCTGCCCATATGCGGGTGTTATGCAAATAAATTCTTCTTCTTTTTCTTTTTCTTCTTCTTCTCCTTCTTATTGGGTTTATTATTGTTTAAGTTTGTGGATAATATTTATAATATTTGTTTTGTTGTTGGTAAAACCGTTACTTTGTATCAGAAAACATAATTCATCTTCAACACCAAGGCTGCATATCTTACATATTCTTTTAACTTCTTTTATATACATGTATATCTACAGGTTTCTATCACGAGTCTGTGTGCACATATTCGTATTTTTGTGTTAGGTTAAAGGAAGTTTGATTATTATTTTTAATTATTTTTTTACGGGTATATTCATGAGGTATGATGCAAGTTTGTATGGTTCGTAAAGATATCTATAGCATTGTAGTTTCTTGGATTCTAATACTGTTTGTGCAGTGGTTCTGGTTTGCCTAACTTTTTTTGTAATTTTGCTAAGATGTGTTTTTTAAACTGATCTTTGTTTTTAGATAAGGGAAACAATAAAGTAATAAATAAAATTTTGTCGTACATTATGTTTATATATGTGTAAGGGGTGGGGGGGGGCAGTAATTTATAATCGTATGGTACAGAGGGAGCAGATTGACTACCTTCACCCTCAAATATGAATATAGTAAATATGTATTAATATAAATAAGAAAGACGAGGTTCAGGATCTGAAGGGCTTTAATAATAGGGTTAATTAATTATAAGTAAATTAGAACACTGGGGTTTCCATGTAGGATCATTTATCCCCAGGATCTATAAATCAATATACAAGTAGTGTATACCCCACAGGTATAGCCCTAATATTTAACAAAATAGAAAACAGTTATATAAATACATGTTCAACAAAAGTGTAGGCTAATCAATTAAATAGCATTAGTAACCAAGCTTCATCTATCAAACCAAATACACATAATCATTAATATCAACACTCTTCCACAATATCATTAAACCATGGCTTCAAGAAGAAGTAACACGAATAAGACATTTGTAATCATCCTCAACCCATATAAATTTGGCCGGCACTAATGCAACAAGTTAACAATACAAAATAGATTATTTCTAAACACTTAATAAGAACTGTCACTCTATTATTAGAAATGCATTTTTTCTTTAATATTATCCTGATAAACATGTTTTCCTATTCTAATTATGTAAAGTTGTATACGTTTCTTCTCTAGTGTACATGTATATCCTTCACATAAAAACAAAGTCAGAAAGCCATTCCCCCACAAAGACAAACACATTACCAAAGGTTATTCAGCTTAAGTCAATTAATTTCAAGCTAAGACCAATGTTTATGTTGCAGCTGAGGATTTACCAAATATCGTGTCAAACTGGTCGTCTGCTAAAGGAATGACCCCAGGTCATTCTGACCATTTCCCAAAATTCCAAGTGCTTTGTTCTCTTAGAGTTAGAGCTGTTGGTGCTAATTAGGACACACACCATAATCCCCTACTGAGAGAGAGAGCCTAAATACCAACTGTTCCCTTGCAATAATCGTTTACATGTGTGATCATTTGGTGATAAAATATATTTTGCTCACTAACTCAGCTCTTTCCTTTCAATACTAACAATGTCTTTAATATATTTTATCCCAGCATAAACATTTATAATAATCAAACCATTAACCTCGTTAATGAATACATATGTATGCAATATTCTAATATTAATTATTCAAATAAGTACAGAGATGAGCCTTTTACTAAAAAGGGAACCTCTGTTTAAAAGCATACTAAATATATGTCCACTAAATACAGGTTTTGTACTGTCTACTTGGACATTCGTTTATAAAAATGACTGATCACATATGTACCATTTTAGTACAAATTATGAAAATTATAATATACATATCTGTAAAAGTATAATATGAATGAACAAACAAATATGTAATGATGCCAGTATCACTTACCCCACACGACCAGAGTCCAAACCTTAACAAAAACAAGTAATTATCAGTCGCGTTTTACAGATAAATAAATGAAAGCAATAAGGCATTAATTGGATGTTTTTAAGATTCCCTCTCACCAAGAGTTAATATCCATTGCTAAAGCAGCAGTTTATCTCTTTTGAGCTAACATATTTAATAAAACGGCACCAACATATTTAATGTCAAATAAAAGCTCCCAAACTATACAGTGCAAGAAAATGTCGATAATTATAATACATCATGATATGGAACCTTATGACATCTTTGTTCTGTCTTTCTTAAGCATTATGGCAACAGTACCAACAGGAAATAAAATGATCACTTACTAATCGTTAATATACTTTCGGGAGAGAAACCAACTTTATAAAATACTCTAACTATGCATTCAATCTTATAAAAATTATCAATAGCTTGATTCCTAAATAGCAAATATACTTCCTTGTAACTAAATGTAATACGATGCTTACCTTAAGATGGCTCGAGTAACTCGGTGTTGATTGCTCGGTGACCAGAGTGGAATGCCTTGTGTGAGATCCACACCAAGAACAAAGAACTTTGGCCCTTTTCCACATATGGTCATGACACATGACCATGAAAGCTGCCCCCTCTGGCACCAGCCTTCCAAACATAATAATGTAAGCCCTTAGAGAGTGGTTGGTTGTGTTCTTTTTATACAAAGGGAGGAAATATACATGCAGTAAATGAAACAATGATAGTGCATTTCCACCACCATATGAAGCAGGCAAATCCCGACCTTCAAGATATAAGAAATAATACACCATATATATTTCACTATCCTACACACTTCCCAACTTAATGTTGCCATCCTCGGCAACACACAAAAACATATAATAACGGTATTCACAAAAACATTGGTCTCCCACACACATGTCAACCTAAAATGTTGCCGTCCTCGGCAACTCAAAGCATCAGTCACTGTGGCCCCTGCAACAGTAACTGTGCCAAAAGCACCTGGGTCTGAGCTAAATCTCTTATGGCTTGAGCATGTGGCGAGCTGGCTGATGTAGATACTGCTGCTCTCTCCTGTACAACTGTAGAGACTGGTAGACGATGAGGGTTACTATGCTGTCCAGCACCCGACCTTGTAGAATGTCTCTGTGGCTGGGGCTGAGCCAGAGTGGTCACCAAAGATGGAGGTGTTTCCTCTCTTCTGTCGGCTGGTGGTTGGACTATGATAACTACATCCTCCTCAACCCCATTGTCTGTACCGGAACTAAATGAGACAGGAGCTGAGATCATGTCAACAACCTCATCCAATGGAAGTGGAGAAAGCAGATTCTCATCACTGGCATTCTCAATTTCCAATTCGTGCATTCTGCTTGGATCTGGAGAATTCAGTGCCTGAGCTACTGCATTCAGGATAGGAATGTCCATATCCTGTGGATGGTCGTCACACTGGATATCAGAAGATACTTCGACAGGTGTGACCGTTGGCACTGTCTCAGTAACCACAATGTCTTTGGAATCTAAAATCTCTGATCGGTGGACATTTTTCTGAAAACCATCCCCATCTATGAGCTCCAGAGTATAGACATGGCCATCAGAATTGGGTTTGGCAACCACTCTGTATGGTTTTGGATTCCAAACATCCTGCATTTTATGTCTAACCTGGTGGTGATTTTTTATATACACACGGCCACCAAGTGGGATGTCACAAGTTGTTGACTTGGCATTCCGGCCTTTCTGTCTTTGTAATGCCTCATGTTCCAGCCTCACCCCTGCCTTACCTTTTAAATTGTTTTTTTAAAATGTTTCCGTGATGGTGGAAACCTCTGCACCAGTGTCTAGAAGGCATCTGACATTACCCATTTTAATAAGAGCTTCTGGACAGCTGCCGATAGCTTGCAGAATTGAGTCTACTTCCACATTTTGACAGCCTATTGTTTGACTCTCTACAACAGGCCCTAATCGTTTAAAGACCCACGACCATGACCATAGCGTTGCCTAGGACAGTCCACTTGGAAATGACCCTCGCTACCACAGAAGAAACAGCAACCCCGCCCTCTGTGTACCCGAGTATAGCGTCGACTCCGTTGTGGTAGGAACTGTAGAGGCTTGAATTGCAGGCTGCCGGTTTGGTCGAGACTCATGGATACTAGATGGAGTACCCGTCAATGTGGCTCCTTGGGGCGGCTGAGAATTGTCTACTCTCTACAGAAGCTGTAGAACTGCATCATTCTGCTCTCTCTGTGCCTTCATATGCTCACGGAGCATGTCCCCTTGTTGCTGCAGTATTGAGAGAATACTCTCTGACGATGTTGCCTGAATTTGAGCTTCATGTGGAAGAGATGCACACCCTACAGCTTCCTTAATCATGGTCTGGGGAATAGATGGATCCCTAGATCCACGTTTGTGCAAGTCAATAGCCCAATCCCTCAGCTTGAAGAATGAGTCATTGGGATTGGTCAGCATCTGTCTGTTCAATTCCCGACTCAATAGACGATCTCGGACACCTTCAACAAAAATGGCTGCCAAATTTTGTTCTTTCTGCTCCTGATAATGTTGTTCGTGTTCCAGATGTTGATACAACCGTATCAACTCATGGCTGTAGGTCAGAAGAGACTCGTCAGACTCTTGTTTTCGACCAAAAAGTCGCAACCGCTTCTGCTGATCATTGCCATAGTCACTGAAAACGTTACGAAGAATTTTGAAAATATCTTCAGGATCTGCAATATCAGCATGCCCATCTATTTCCATCCGAGCTGGACCTGCTAAATATTTTCTGATGAAACGTAGAAAATTTTCACCTATTAGATGTCGGGACTGAATATGAGACTTGATGTCTCGAATCCAGTCCTCCAAGTAAATATCTGATCCAGGTTTTCCCTGGAACCGACCAATGTGACGTTCCTGAGCTATAAAAATTACCTGTGATTCAGGACGTGATGGTGGAGTTGGTTCAAACCTGGCAGATTCTCTTTCAGTATGCTTATTCCGCAAATACCTAATGGTGTCCAAAAGAGTTTCATTTTCTTTGGCCTGATCTCTGAACTGAGAATCAAGTTGCTCAAAATCATGTCTAAGAGACTCATACTCACCTGCATCCTCGTTTGCCATAGTAACTTAATATAATTTGTTTTTCTTCCCTTAGAACAAGGGGGGGGGGGGGGGGGGGTCCGAGATAAAGTGGAAGGGAGACAAAACGAGGGAGTGGAATAAAAAGGTCCCACCACAAACCTTTACGTTGACTGATTAAGTGATAAAAGCATCCCCTGAAAATAATAAAAGTCTAGTCTTCATAAGAAAGGACTTACCATAAACTATTACTTACCTATATGTTTCTCAAAGGATCCAGTATCAAGACTACATATGAACACCTCTTGCACCAGTTTAAGCTTACAAGTCCTTACTTTAAAGAAATAAGTTTTTTCAAATTTAGAATAATTCGGGTTGGAACAGATGTAATTAATACTTAATCAATTTTAACTTTTAACTTTAAACTATGATACTGACATCCTAATTAAAAGACAAAGATATATTATTCAGTACTAAATAAAACATCAACAGGGTTCTGTCCTTTGTAACAAACAATGTTCAAATGTTTGGGGGTTTTCTTCTTCTTGGCTGCGAAGTATCAAGCTTTAAGTGAACTGTTCGTCTTTTCTTCTACACCATGAAATCCTGGGAATCTTGTGAATCTTTTTTAATTTTGTGACATGTCCCTTGGTCAAGTCTTGGTCCGTGTGGGGGCGTCTATCTTCTTTCACCTGTGACTAAATATTGGGGCAATAACTCTTTTTGCCTTCAGATCCCACTTCTGACACCAATTGTAAGGGGGGGGGGGGGGGGGAGGCAGTAATTTATAATCGTATGGTACAGAGGGAGCAGATTGACTACCTTCACCCTCAAATATGAATATAGTAAATATGTATTAATATAAATAAGAAAGACGAGGTTCAGGATCTGAAGGGCTTTAATAATAGGGTTAATTAATTATAAGTAAATTAGAACACTGGGGTTTCCATATAGGATCATTTATCCCCAGGATCTATAAATCAATATACAAGTAGTGTATACCCCACAGGTATAGCCCTAATATTTAACAAAATAGAAAACAGTTATATAAATACATGTTCAACAAAAGTGTAGGCTAATCAATTAAATAGCATTAGTAACCAAGCTTCATCTATCAAACCAAATACACATAATCATTAATATCAACACTCTTCCACAATATCGTTAAACCATGGCTTCAAGAAGAAGTAACATGAATAAGACATTTGTAATCATCCTCAACCCATATAAATTTGGCCGGCACTAATGCAACAAGTTAACAATACAAAATAGATTATTTCTAAACACTTAATAAGAACTGTCACTCTATTATTAGAAATGCATTTTTACTTTAATATTATCCTGATAAACATGTTTTCCTATTCTAATTATGTAAAGTTGTATACGTTTCTTCTCTAGTGTACATGTATATCCTTCACATAAAAACAAAGTCCCCCACAAAGACAAACACATTACCAAAGGTTATTCAGCTTAAGTCAATTAATTTCAAGCTAAGACCAATGTTTATGTTGCAGCTGAGGATTTACCAAATATCGTGTCAAACTGGTCGTCTGCTAAAGGAATGACCCCAGGTCATTCTGACCATTTCCCAAAATTCCAAGTGCATTGTTCTCTTAGAGTTAGAGCTGTTGGTGCTAATTAGGACACACACCATAATCCCCTACTGAGAGAGAGGTTAAATACCAACTGTTCCCTTGCAATAATCGTTTATATGTGTGATCATTTGGTGATAAAATATATTTTGCTCACTAACTCAGCTCTTTCCTTTCAATACTAACAATGTCTTTAATATATTTTATCCCAGCATAAACATTTATAATAATCAAACCATTAACCTCGTTAATGAATGAATACATATGTATGCAATATTCTAATATTAATTATTCAAATAAGTACAGAGATGAGCCTTTTACTAAAAAGGGAACCTCTGTTTAAAAGCATACTAAATATGTGTCCACTAAATACAGGTTTTGTACTGTCTACTTGGACATTCGTTTATAAAAATGACTGATCACATATGTACCATTTAAGTACAAATTATGAAAATTATAATATACATATCTGTAAAAGTATAATATGAATGAACAAACAAATATGTAATGATGCCAGTATCACTTACCCCACACGACCAGAGTCCAAACCTTAACAAAAACAAGTAATTATCAGTCGCGTTTTACAGATAAATAAATGAAAGCAATAAGGCATTAATTGGATGTTTTTAAGATTCCCTCTCACAAAGAGTTAATATCCATTGCTAAAGCAGCAGTTTATCTCTTTTGAGCTAACATATTTAATAAAACGGCACCAACATATTTAATGTCAAATAAAAGCTCCCAAACTATACAGTGCAAGAAAATGTCGATAATTATGATACATCATGATATGGAACCTTATGACATCTTTGTTCTTTCTTTCTTAAGCATTATGGCAACAGTACCAACAGGAAATATAATGATCACTTACTAATCGTTAATATACTTTCGGGAGAGAAACCAACTTTATAAAATACTCTAACTATGCATTCAATCTTATAAAAATTATCAATAGCTTGATTCCTAAATAGCAAATATACTTCCTTGTAACTAAATGTAATACGATGCTTACCTTAAGATGGCTCGAGTAACTCGGCGTTGATTGCTCGGTGACCAGAGTGGAATGCCTTGTGTGAGATCCACACCAAGAACAAAGAACTTTGGCCCTTTTCCACATATGGTCATGACACATGACCATGAAAGCTGTCCCCTCTGGCACCAGCCTTCCAAACATAATAATGTAAGCCCTTAGAGAGTGGTTGGTTGTGTTCTTTTTATACAAAGGGAGGAAATATACATGCAGTAAATGAAACAATGATAGTGCATTTCCACCACCATATGAAGCAGGCAAATCCCGACCTTCAAGATATAAGAAATAATACACCATATATATTTCACTATCCTACACACTTCCCAACTTAATGTTGCCATCCTCGGCAACACACAAAAACATATAATAATGGTATTCACAAAAACATTGGTCTCCCACATATGTTTGCCAGCCTGTTCATAAGCGTACGAGACAGGGGGCAGGGGGGATGTAAATTATTAATAATTAATGAACCAAGTTCATGTTTACAAGCGACATTTACCGACATCTTGCCAACCTGCAGTAGGAATTTACAAAACATGTTTGGCTATTGGAAGGGTTTCACCTGCCATAGTATCAAGACACATATTACAATTATGTTTAATTAAACTCCCGAAAAAATCAGTTCCCCATATTTCATATGTTATATAGAATTATTCCAGGGGTTGAAATTGGCAGAAATTCCTGCCGGACTACGGTCCGACAAGCTACAAATTCTGCCGGACTGAATCATTTCATTTCATTTCAACTTATGTTTCTTGCTTATATCCAATTTAGGTTTAAAGCACGCCATCCTGTGCACCCACCTCAACTATCTGGACTGTCTGTCCAGGACAGTGGGTTAGTTGTTAGTGGTTAGTGAGAGAGAAGAGTGTAGTGGTCTTACACCTACCCATTTAGTCGTTAAATTTCGCTCTGGGTGGGACCCGGTATGGGGCTGCGAATCCAGTACCAACTAACCCACTATCCTGGACACGACACCACAGAGGTCGGTGGACCGAATCACAACCGACCGGACCAAAGATGATCATAAAGTATAAACTCGAAATAATAAGTGGTCTGACAGGACGGCCGGTAAGAATATCTCCCGACCCGTGGTGATGTTCACCGACAAAAAGCGGCCGGGATGGCAGTATTTCTACCCCTGCTCAGAATAATTGGTTTGACTAGGGTATCCAACAATTTGTTGTATATATCTGGAGGTGGGGAACTATTAATAAAGCTGCCATTGATTTTGAAAAGAGTTTTCAATGCTTTGTTACACAGGTTAGGTTTAGTACTATTAAAGTTTCAGCGAGAGTTAGTTGT
The DNA here is from genome assembly GCF_016097555.1 of Gigantopelta aegis. Classification (NCBI taxonomy): domain Eukaryota; kingdom Metazoa; phylum Mollusca; class Gastropoda; order Neomphalida; family Peltospiridae; genus Gigantopelta; species Gigantopelta aegis. Next base: position 91,539,956 of record NC_054704.1, on the reverse strand, counting down.
ACGTGCAAGGTGTGATGACTTTTCTTCTTCCCATAAAATAATTTTGTTACGGATTGTGTTTTAATGTTTTTTGTTATAATCATAAAGTTCGATTTTTCCGCGTTTATGGCGATATATATATATATATAATGTAGAAAAAAAAATCACACACCTTCTCGCTATTTTACCCACGCCCCATTGTTTTCTTCAAATTCTTTTAAAAATAGGAAAAGCAAACAAAAAAAAGAAGAAAAAAAAGAGAAGATAATTTGTTTGTTAGATTGCTTGCTTGCTTGACTGATTGATTGTTAGTGTACTACCGATTACTGAGCGGGTTAGATGACAAAAGGGACACTTTTAAATTATATATTAAAAAAAAGGCTTTTAAAACTATTTTTTCGGGATAGGAATGGGGTGCAACTTCCATCACCTACCCACCCCTTCTCCAGCTAGGAATAGTTTTGTTAGTGCCTAGATTATACGAATATCTGTCAATTATTATATTGTTACTGACGAACTGAAACCTTAAAGCTGTATCCTAACCGGACGCGAGCGATACGAGCGATTATTTTAGAAATCATTGATTTGAATCACCGTGTTTTGACCGCACGCGTACGGCGCGATGGATAAATGTGTCGTGTTGCTCGCGTCCAGTTAGGATGCGGCAATTCAAATCAATGATTTCTAAAATAATCGCTCGCATCGCTCACGTCCGGTTAGGATACAGCTTAATTTGGTCCTACCGTAAGTCCATCTTTGCCCGAACATCTTTTTGTGACCCACACCAGATCTATTTAATCATTGTGAAAGAGGGGCGCGGGATAAGTAAAAGTGCGGAGGGACACAGTTTGCCACAGCTCAAAATTCAAGACATTAGCATCAGGGGCGGATTATGCTTTAGGTAAGGGGGTGGGGGTTCCGAAACAATATGTAAATGTTTATAATTTGAAATTATAAATTTTACGTGGACATCAATTTAGATCTACGTGGTGGGGTTGTTGTTTTTGTCTTTAGCCTGAGGGGGGTTTCCGTGCAACTGGGAACCCCCCATAATCCGCCCCATAGCATATAATAGAGGTTAGTGACAACTGACAAGGAAGTAGATAATGTACAAGAACCGACCTGCTTTCTCTTAACGAACGGTTCACTGTGCTATCTTGAAAGACAGGCCAGTCACAGTCACAGTAGGCGTCGTGTTTGTCGTCATAGGAAATATCAAAACAACGATAATAGCCTGAACATCTACACGGAGCTCCCCGCTTTCAAAGCGTTACTTCAGTGTTGACAACTAGGATACATTTCAGACTTAAAGGCACATGCCATTGTTATAGAAGAGTGTGAAATAGTTTCAGCTATCGCGGCTTTTTTTCTTCTTTTTTCAACCGTTAAATTATACATCAATTGCAGGTTGTTGCTAAAATTAGATCAGTTTTGGTAAAGCCAACGCGATTCTGGAAACCCTAGTTTTGTGGTAGCTAAAAAAACAACAACGTAGTTTATACGAAACTACAAAGTTACGTACTTCCGGAACTTGGATAATTGGCTTTAAAATGTAATTCTATTTTCACATCTCAGTGGTTAAAGTTTTCGTGCCTCAGTGTTTTAAATATTATTCTGTTTTCATGGCTCAGTGTGCCAATATAATAAGGTGAGTTCATTACTTTTTTCTTCTCCAATAAGGTCAGAAGACATTAAATATGCAATCTCAGTGTTGCATTATAACAGACTTTTAATCATCAGCTATTGGATGCCAAACATTTGGTAATTTTGACGTATAGTATTAGAAAAGAAACCCGCTACATGTTCCCATTAGTAGCCTAGCAAGGGATTTTTTATATGCGCCATCCCACAGACAGGATAGCACATACCACGGTTTTTGATGTACTAGTCGTGGTGCACTGGCTGGAACGAGAAATAGCCCACCGACGGTGATCGATTCTAGACCAGACGACCGCTTTACCACTTTACCACCGCACCATAGACTTTAAAGGTCCAATTTCAAGGTTGCACAATGATGGCTTCCCGCCAAAATTATTTATGAACTTTCGCTTTCAGTTGTAAACCTTATACCTTCAACTGTATTCCCATAAAAATTCCAACCAAATAGTTTAATTTATAAGTAGAAAACAACATTTTTATTGTAAAAACTTTAGTGGGCGACCCGATGGAATTGTGCGCATTCAGTTGAGGCGAACATTTCGTAACGTTATGCATGTGGGGTGTTGCTGTCTCTGTCAACCTTCCAGATTTTGTGGATTCGCCGAATTTATAAGAGTCATTACCACGTAGGAATCTAGTCTTTAATGTGTTCACAACGCGTGCAAGCACAATGTATTTTCTATACCCCCCACCCCTCCCCCTCCCGCCGAGTTATTTATGCACAAATATGTTTGGGATCGATTAATTTGTAATTATATATAACAAATAAATGTAACAAGCGAGGTATGGCACATGTAACTATAATGTAGTACATACATAAATTTAAATCACTATTTATATAGTTGATATTTTACTTCTAGGCACACACCCAGACGAGCGACTATATGCCGATTAATTCCTCAGGAAGTGGAGGTGACCGGAGAACAATATATTGTTAACTAAAATTTATCTACGAAAAATAATCAGTGAAAATTGTATGATGGTCAAAATACAGTGAAAAAAATACAAGAAAAGAAGGAGAAAGAAATAGACAAATTAATTTTCAGCTGTGAATTGATGGAAAAAGCAACCGGTTCGCCCATCTTCTCCAGAAGGCAGTGTTTTTAGGTTAGGTGTCGACATAACTAACTAGATGTCCCAAGCCATCCCATTCATGACCAAACTGTTCTGGTTCCAGTGACAAAGACATTTACTGGACGTAGGGAATGCAACCATCTCGGCACATAGCCACGTGAGCCAAAATATTTGAATATTGAAATGAACCCACACAACAGCTTGTTATTATCTTCCCACCCAAGGGAAGACACTTTATTTGCGTGAAGTATTGACGAAAATACCCGAACGACCAAACCAGCAGAATCTAACTGTACCTCGTCTCACCCACTAAGCCAGGTTGGTTTAGCTGAAACAATGACATCTTACTCTGGGACTGACAGAAATAATCACAGACAAAAAACTACACAAAGCACCAAATCTTCTCCCCAGCGCGGTAAAGTCGGCTTGATTGAAACGCTTTTATCTGAGTCAAGTGCATGAAAGCCTAACCTAATAAACAAATCGAGAGAGACCAGCACGTCTGTTCAACGAAGTCAGTTCCCTTCAACAAACATAGATGTGGCAGAAGCTCAGTCAGGCAACGAGATGACCATGCAGGTAAAGGCTGGGACTGAAAACAGCACAGCGGGCCCAGGATCGATTCAGCCCGGTGCCAGCGAGAAACACGTGTGCTGGTTGAGTCCAGACACAAATGACGGAACGAACGAATCTGTCTCCTTCAATTCGCTGCTGTGTGAGGTGGGTTCTGACGACAGAATGGTATCTGACACTTTGTCCGAGGCCAGTCTCGACACAAACAACGAAAGGAAAGAACAGGCAATGCCCATGCCGTCGTCGTCGTCGTCGTCGTCCCACAGTCAGATTGCGTACAGGGAGCGGTATTTCGGCAAGACGCCCAAGAAGGTGAGCCTAAGACCCAGGGAGTTCCCTCTCCGACTGAACAGATCCGGTCGTCTTGGAAGTGGCAAAGATTGTGCAGTGAAACAAGACAACGTCGCCATTTCTTCTTCTTCGTCGTTGTCATTAGTATCATCTCAGTCGGGTCAATCGTGTTTCACTAAGAGGTATTTGATTCGGTTAGGTATGGAGAGAAAGACGCGAATGAACAGGCAAAACGAGACGAGCGCACCATTATCAGTACGCAGCCTAGACGGTTCTGCTGAAAAAGAAATATCTCGATCTGGGCTCAGTAATAAATCAGACGACAGGAAATATAGACCGACGTTGCCTACGTTAATCGATGTTGGTTCTGCTAAAGTACGTACATCAAAGAAATACATTGGCAGAAAGACCCCAGCAAAGAAACACCGTGAAAACACGCCGTCGTCTCCACTATGTCGAGGCGATTCTACTGAAATACTTGTAGAAGAAGACAATGACCGACGAAGTGAACAAAGTGTAGAAAACAATGACAGAAAAATTGAACAGACCGAAACTAAAGCACGTTCTCCTTATCTAAACCGAGTTGGTTTCATTCCAAGACCTAAATGTTTGTTTTCAAGTGTAGACAGTAATAACGGGAAAAAAGAAATGACCAAAGTCACCCCACTATGTCCGAGATTAAAACAAGTCCGTCCCTCCGACGGACCTAAGTCAAAGCTAAAGGCAGAAAAGAGTGACATAAAAGGTGAAAAAACTAAGTCATTGTCACCTTTAGTAAACGAGACCGTGACCTGCTCGCTGTCTCCAAGGCTAACACAAGAAGGTCCCGTTGATGGGACTAAATCTAATATAAGTGTGGAAAACCGTTCCATTAAATGTCCTAAACATGAGCTAAGTATAGAAAACAGATCTGAATCTCAATTAAGTGCAGAAAACAGCAAAACAGTAATGTCCAACTTAAGTATAGACGAAAGCAATCGAAGCAGCCTGTCCCTTCAAAATATTTCAAACGACACCAAATCGTATGACAGCATCATCGGAGAACCAAAAACAGTTAGCAGTGTTTCCATTACCAACAGATCGAGCGAGAGAAAAAGGCCAAGGTCTTTGAAGCGACCGAAGACTGCAGTGGGTACAAGTATAGAAAACAGATCCGAATCTGGCTTAAGTGCAGAACACAGCAAAATATCAATGTCTCAGTCAAGTATGGACGAAAGCAACCGAAGCTTTCTGTTCAAGTCGTATGAAAGCATCCTTGGAGAACCAAAAACAGGTAGCAATGTTTCCATTACCAAGAAGTCGAGCGACGAAGAAACGCCAAGTTCTTCGAAGCAACCCAGGACTCCAGCGGGTACCAAAACGCCGAATCGGATCCGCTTCGTCGAAACAGACGTTATGGACTTTTACAAGGCATTGTCAAAGTACATGAAAGACCGCGGGTTCTTTGATAAATTTCCATCACCCACCTTGCTGAGCAAAGCCGTAGAAGAGTATGAAACCGTGGAGATCAACTGGCCCCTGGACGAGGAAGGAGTTGTCTGCCCTTGCCCTCCCGAATCTTTGAAACGCGAAGAGGTGAATGTCAGAAGAATGATAGAGATGGACAAACGTGCTCTGACTGTAAGTATACAGAATGGGCATCTATGATGCATGTGTCAGATCATGTAGCGTTTAACCTGAACAATAAAATTGTTATTCGCGATTAAGGCTGTATATATGCACAGTAAAATAGTGGTTAATTCCACGAATCTCTACCTAGTGCCTCGCCTATAGGAGGACAGGTCCTCGGGGGAACAGTACCGACGGTGTGAGACATCACATATCAATTGGTAGGTGTGAAGCCAATATAATAGGCATTTTATTTCCATGATAATTTATTTTGTGTTAAAGATTTGAGAAAATATATAATAGCACTATAAGAATAGTATTTCAACAGATTAAAAAAATGTTTTGCTTGTTAATAATGTTATAACGTAATCATGCTAAAAGTATGAACTTAGATTATATATAAAAGACACCTTACAAAGAATCAAACGTGTGACAATCAGCGCTTGTAATTGTCAACGTATAACATCACTGCATATAGAGTCCAGGGTGCCTTCTGGGTATGTGCATTAACTACTGAGACCGTGAGACTTGTAAATTGCCTTAATATAACCCTTCGACGAATTTACGACTATTCACGGACAACTGGCAAGTGATCTTTTAAGGTTGCACTTCCTGCCAACAAAACAGCGCACAACCCGTAATTCTTTACTTTTTCAATTCTCATACTGGACCGTCTTGTCATAGGCGATTTAAAAAAAAAAAAAAAACTACTTCTAAACGTGTTCCTGCTGTGGTAGATTTCTATGTTTGGTCCTTTTCAAGTTCCATCTCCCAAGAAATCTCCTGCGCCCGCCCCATAATGCTTTACTTTTTGAATTATCATACTGGACCGTCTTGTCATGGGCGATTTAAAAAACAACAACGCCCCCCACCACCCACCCCCAAATCCCCACTATTTTAAACTTGCTCCTGTTTTGGTAGATTGCTATGTTTGTACAGATATCAAACAGAGATCATGATTGTACGCGTGTTGACTTTATCATCGTACACAGTGACAAGAGCGCCTCGAGTGTGCTAGTCCTATCAGGTCAAGCATTATACAGTTTCAAACTTGGTCCTAAAGAAGTTTATTTATAATCTTTATACTGGTCTCAGAATATTTGCTAACAAACAGAAGATATCTTTATCGAAACATGTAGTGGCTGCAATTTAATACAATAAACGTGGACTTTGAATTATGCAAAAATGAAACAAAATAGGTCTCAAAGTTCATATACTGCCTCGAGAAATGATTTTCAGAAAATGATCTGCTGACGACACATAAGGAATATTATAATATTTATAACTACTAACCGACTTTTCTGGACAGGCAGCCCAGATAGATGAGATGATTGTTTGCCCAGGACAGCGTGCTTGAATCTGAACTCTATATAAGCACAAAAATCGAGTTAAAATGTAATTTCAATTCCTTTCTGAGAAACGGCCCAATATTCAGTGTACAAAAGTTTGTTTTGTTTAACGACACCACTAGAACATATTGATTTATTAATCATCGGCTATTGGATATCAAACATTTGGTAATTTTAACATAGTTTCGGTGAACGATGTGTATGTACTCGCTGACGTAACGTGATACGTAGCTCAGTGGTAAAGCGCTCACTTGATACACGGTCGGTTTGGGATCGATCCCCGTTAGGGCCCATTGGGCTATTTCTCGCTCCAGCCGGTATACCACGACTGGTACATCAAAGGCCGTGGTATGTGCTATCCTGTCTATGGGATGGTGCATATAAAAGATCCCTTACTGCTAATCGAAAAGAGTGGCCCATGAAGTGGCGACACGGGTTTTCTCCCTCAATATATGTGTGGTCCTTAACCATATGTCCGACGCCATATAACCGTAAATAAAATGTGTTGAGTGCGTCGTTAAATAAACCATTTCCTTCCTTGCCCATTTCTGTGACCGGCTGACTGCAGTTAATGCCTAATTACGGAACGGCAGGAGGCAGCCGAGTGGTGGAGCTCTTACCCGAGGTGCAGTGGGTTGCAGGTTCGATTGACCTTACTGGGCTCGCATTTTCCAGTTGCCAGCGAATGGTACACAGAAGGCGGTAATATGTACTATCCTGTCTATGGGAAAGTGCAAAAAAAAAGAAAAAAAAAAGGAGAAGATATCTTGCTGCTTCTTTCGTTAGGAGTAGTCTATGTTGCGGCAGGGTTTTTTCTCTCTTTCCCTCGAGCAGAAGTCAAAATAACCAGATGTTAGACACCAAATAGTTGTAGTTTAAATGTGCTGAGGTGTTTTTAAACAACAGAGGCGGATTCAGGGGTGAGCAGGAGACCCTTCCCCTCTTAATATTTTCAAGTGCCTCTTTATTCCTGGCTTAAAAAAAAAAAATCATATGATAGCCCTTTTTCACGAATTGGTCCATTTGGCCTTTTTGGCTTGATAAAAAAAAAACCCACCCCAAAAAACCACTTTCCTGAATGCACAACTATTCCTTTCCTTTCTTTCTTTCTTGATTCCTAATTATACATCTGTTGCAATATGAAATCTGTTTTAGATCCCCGATTTATTCCTGAAGCGGCCGCTGTTTGAGGTGGTGCAGTATCTGATTGAACTAGCCGAGAACGAGGTTGAGATGGCACGTGTGATGTTCCGATGGTTAACCACCCAGGATCTTAACAGGGAGATTTTCGACGACCCAGCTGTATTCAAACTGCCAGAAGATTACGCATGCGTTCTGCTGCGGAAACTGAAGATGGGAGACGCTCATTATTCAGATATCTATGAGAGCATGGCAAGGTAATTAGGCCTACATTTCTTCCATTAATAACTAATCTATGTCTTATATATAGTCCGTCCCATCATTATATATTTAAAAAAAAAATTGTAAATAATTTCAGTTTGGTTTAACGTAAGAAGAAAAGTGAAAGTGTTTTTGAAATAACATAAAAATGCTATTTTTGATACCAATTTACAAATCAATCGGCTTAGAAATAAATAACTTTTGTAGTAAATTTCATAGTATGAAAAAAGCGTTCCATGTGGGACGGACTAAATAGCTTTTATCCAGAAATAACAAAAAAACAAAACAACAACAAAAAAAACCCCAAAAAATCCACAACAACAAGAACAGTAAAACCTAATGAAATTCGATTTTCTCATGTCTAAAAAAAATATTTGTTTAACGACACCACTAGAGCACATTTACACATAATCGGCTATTGGGTGCCAATATGTAGTATATTTGACATACAATTTTAAAGGAAACCCATTCCTTTTTCCATTAGTAGCACTAGCAAAGAAATGTTTATGTGCAGTTTCCCCCATAAACAAGACAGCACACATCACAGTTTTTGATATACCAGCCGCACGGGATCCCTTGGCCAACTACGACTGCTACATCAACATTCCCACCATGTGTGTCTATACCAGCCGCATGGCACTGGTTGGGACGGGATCCCTTGACCAACTACGACTGCTACATCAACATTCCCACCGCGTGTCTATACCAGCCGCATGGCACTGGTTGGGACGGGATCCCTTGACCAACTACGACTGCTACATCAACATTCCCACCGCGTGTCTATACCAGCCGCATGGCACTGGTTGGGACGGGATCCCTTGACCAACTACCACTGCTACATCAACATTCCCACCGTGTGTGTCTATACCAGCCGCATGGCACTGGTTGGGACGGGATCCCTTGACCAACTACCACTGCTACATCAACATTCCCACCGCGTGTCTATACCAGCCGCATGGCACTGGTTGGGACGGGATCCCTTGACCAACTACCACTGCTACATCAACATTCCCACCGCGTGTGTCTATACCAGCCGCATGGCACTGGTTGGGACGGGATCCCTTGACCAACTACCACTGCTACATCAACATTCCCACCGTGTGTGTCTATACCAGCCGCATGGCACTGGTTGGGACGGGATCCCTTGACCAACTACCACTGCTACATCAACATTCCCACCGTGTGTGTCTATACCAGCCGCATGGCACTGGTTGGGACGGGATCCCTTGACCAACTACGACTGCTACATCAACATTCCCACCGCGTGTGTCTATACCAGCCGCATGGCACTGGTTGGGACGGGATCCCTTGACCAACTACGACTGCTACATCAACATTCCCACCGCGTGTGTCTATACCAGCCGCATGGCACTGGTTGGGATGGGATCCCTTGACCAACTACCACTGCTACATCAACATTCCCACCGCGTGTGTCTATACCAGCCGCATGGCACTGGTTGGGACGGGATCCCTTGACCAACTACCACTGCTACATCAACATTCCCACCGTGTGTGTCTATACCAGCCGCATGGCACTGGTTGGGACGGGATCCCTTGACCAACTACGACTGCTACATCAACATTCCCACCGTGTGTGTCTATACCAGCCGCATGGCACTGGTTGGGACGGGATCCCTTGACCAACTACGACTGCTACATCAACATTCCCACCGTGTGTGTCTATACCAGCCGCATGGCACTGGTTGGGACGGGATCCCTTGACCAACTACGACTGCTACATCAACATTCCCACCGCGTGTGTCTATACCAGCCGCATGGCACTGGTTGGGACGGGATCCCTTGACCAACTACCACTGCTACATCAACATTCCCACCGCGTGTGTCTATACCAGCCGCATGGCACTGGTTGGGACGGGATCCCTTGACCAACTACCACTGCTACATCAACATTCCCACCGTGTGTGTCTATACCAGCCGCATGGCACTGGTTGGGACGGGATCCCTTGACCAACTACGACTGCTACATCAACATTCCCACCGTGTGTGTCTATACCAGCCGCATGGCACTGGTTGGGACGGGATCCCTTGACTAACTACGACTGCTACATCAACATTCCCACCGTGTGTCTATACCAGCCGCATGGCACTGGTTGGGACGGGATCCCTTGACCAACTACCACTGCTACATCAACATTCCCACCGTGTGTGTCTATACCAGCCGCATGGCACTGGTTGGGACGGGATCCCTTGACCAACTACGACTGCTACATCAACATTCCCACCGTGTGTGTCTATACCAGCCGCATGGCACTGGTTGGGACGGGATCCCTTGGCCAACTACCACTGCTACATCAACATTCCCACCGCGTGTCTATACCAGCCGCATGGCACTGGTTGGGACGGGATCCCTTGGCCAACTACGACTGCTACATCAACATTCCCACCGCGTGTCTATACCAGCCGCATGGCACTGGTTGGAACGGGATCCCTTGGCCAACTACGACTGCTACATCAACATTCCCACCGCGTGTGTGTCTATACCAGCCGCATGGCACTGGTTGGGACGGGATCCCTTGACCAACTACGACTGCTACATCAACATTCCCACCGTGTGTCTATACCAGCCGCATGGCACTGGTTGGGACGGGATCCCTTGACCAACTACCACTGCTACATCAACATTCCCACCGTGTGTGTCTATACCAGCCGCATGGCACTGGTTGGGACGGGATCCCTTGACCAACTACGACTGCTACATCAACATTCCCACCGTGTGTGTCTATACCAGCCGCATGGCACTGGTTGGGACGGGATCCCTTGGCCAACTACCACTGCTACATCAACATTCCCACCGCGTGTCTATACCAGCCGCATGGCACTGGTTGGGACGGGATCCCTTGGCCAACTACGACTGCTACATCAACATTCCCACCGCGTGTCTATACCAGCTGCATGGCACTGGTTGGAACGGGATCCCTTGGCCAACTACGACTGCTACATCAACATTCCCACCGCGTGTGTGTCTATACCAGCCGCATGGCACTGGTTGGGACGGGATCCCTTGACTAACTACGACTGCTACATCAACATTCCCACCGCGTGTCTATACCAGCCGCATGGCACTGGTTGGGACGAGATCCCTTGACCAACTACCCCTGCTACATCAACATTCCCACCGCGTGTCTATACCAGCCGCATGGCACTGGTTGGGACGGGATCCCTTGACTAACTACGACTGCTACATCAACATTCCCACCGCGTGTGTGTCTATACCAGCCGCATGGCACTGGTTGGGACGAGATCCCTTGACTAACTACGACTGCTACATCAAGATTCCCACCGCGTGTCTATACGTGCTCACCAGGGCCCCGTTTTACGAAGGGATCTGGACCCATATTCACGAAAAGGTGTAAAGTTACGTCTACGACTAGCACTTACGTCTGCCGTAGATTTACGTTTACGTGCAAGAAGCACGTTACTCTCAAAGACGGCCGTAAACGTAAACGTAACTTAGTTGGACGTAAATCTACGATTTTAACTCTCTCACCGGAGAAATTAAAATATCAAATTAGAAAAATAGCAATCGGGTAAATAACAAATGCGCAAAACGCAATTTCGTTTGTCGTCTGATAGGCCTCAGATTACAGTTATCTTCCCATTTGGTTGTCCAAAATCCGGAAGTTTCACCGCGCAAGTAGTCTGCTGTTTGACTGTGATTATTTCATGGCAGACAGCTATGAAGTGGCAACTGTTTGACTGAAGTGACAGGGGATAGCATGTAGTTTGTAAACATGTGTAACTTGTTGACATTGAAGACTTGTTTGTGGTAATTCCGGTCCATGCAAAAGTAGTGCTTTTTGTGTAAAATGGGTGTACTCCGGCCTGTTTAAACCAATATGCTGGGAGAAAGAGCTGGACAACAGGGGTTGTCCTTTTCATGGTATGTGTCCCCCATGCAGGCAAAGGTACATACAAAACTTCACGGGCCTGCTGATATTAATAAAAATGTTATAGCCACTAAGGCTATATAGAAACATATAGCGAAATTAATTGTGGTCTGAGGCCTGCTAACATCAACATCGCGAAGGGCGAACCATGGCATGGAAAAGATAACTCAGGAGAAATGTGGCCGAGTCAAAAACATCCATTCGATCACCCAAAAAAATATGTTCAATCCGTGGGCGAACTGCTTCAATTATCGGAAATGCACCATTTTCCACAAATAATAGTAAACAATGGCGATCGTGCTCGATTTATTATATGCACACGACTTACGTGCAACTTTACACGTAACTTACGTTTACGTTGTTTCGTGAATAGCTCTCGAGTCGTAGATTTACGTTTACGTGTAAAACTAGACTACGATGTTCTGTGAATATGGGTCCTTAGCGCTAAGATCGTTTTAATGGTGTAACTAGGCTTCCTAATCTTAGTGCAAAAATCGCTTCGTAAAACTTCGTAAAACCGCCAGTGTGGTCTTCACGAGGTAATAATCCAGCCAGTGCACCACGACAGGTATATCAAAGGCCGCGGTATGTGCTATCCTCTCTATGGGATGGTGCATACAAAAAATCCCTTGCTGCTAATCGAGAAGAGTAGCCCATGACGTGGCGACAGTGGGTTTCCTTTCTCAATATTTGTGTGGTCTTTAACCATATGTCCGACGCCATATAACTGTAAGTAAAATGTGTTGAGTGCATAGTTAAATAAAACATTTCCTTCCTTCACGAGCTAATAAAGCTAATGTAAACGTAATGGTTGGGAAGCTATGTTTAATACTGCTATAGACTTCCTACAGGTATCAGTATATATCACATAACACCTCACCGGGCTAAAGTACGAAGGCACGTAACATTTAATAGAACAGTTATTATTACCCATATGGTTAAAAAGTATCTTTAGTCTGTTCCATCATTCTATAAAAATGCAGGGGGTGGGGGGTGGGGGGGTTGTTTGTTTGTGGGGTTTTTTGGGGGGTTGTAAATAATTTCAGTTTGGTATGGTTTGTCGTAAGAAGAAAAGTAAAAGTTTTTTGAAAATAACAAAAAAAAAAGAAAAGAAAAAAGAACAAACTATTTTTGTGTCGAATTTAGAAAACAATCGGCTCAGAAAGAGAGAGAGAGAGAGAGAGAGAGAGAGAGAGAGAGAGAGAGAGAGAGAGAGAGAGAGAGAGAGAGAGAGAGAGAGAGAGAGAGAGAGAGATATGAAGTAAAACAGGACAGCAAGACAGTTCTAACGCTAAAAAAGCATACATGCACATACACGCACATACACAAGCACATAGCTTGATAACAATTGCATACATGTGATTAGTTTCCTATCAGTTCTATTGTAGTTTGTTAATGCTCTGTGATACTGCGCGAAGTATATGTTTTATTAAATTACTATATATTACACCTGTTGTTGGAGACAGAGGATTTAAAAAAAAAAAAATTAATAATAATAACAAAATTATTAGATTAAACATTTTCAACTAATGATACAGTGACCACTTTGTAAACAAATTGCTAAGACTGTTTTTTTTTTTACTAAAATATAAAAAAAATTGTATAGAGTATCTTTGTTTTATTTCTTTTTTAAAATGAAGTTGAAAGTACAAATGTACACATATTATTTTAAAGCTTAAACAATTGCAGAGGCGGATCGGGGGGGGGGGGGGGGGGCGGGGCCTAAATTTTGCGATAGTTATAATCTTATTATATATTAATTTTCATTTTTTACGATCCCCTCCAAACCTCCCCCAAAGTCCCCTTGGCATTCCACCTCATGTCACTGCCCCCCCCCCCCCCCCCTGGATTTTCTGGATCCGCCACTGAGTTGGCTGACATGACATTTTAGCCTGGCCTGGTGCTTATAAAACTTTCAGTCTAAACTCAAGACTCTAGCAGAGTCTGAGACAATAATGTCATGACAACGCCATACACGTTGTATGTGTGTGACGTCATTAGAGACTGAGTCTGGACTCTAAACGTTTTATAAGCACGGGCCCTGGCCTGGTATGAACCAAGATATTTTCAAACAGTAAGTGGTGTCATTAAAATAATAATAATAATAATAATAATAATAATAATAATAATAAGATAGCATTAGATTATTGAAAGGTTTCATAACTTTAAGTATACTCTTCAAAAGAAGAAACGCAAAACCACATTGTCGTAACATTTGGAGAATTGATTTAATTATTGAATGGTGAGTCCGATAATTACCAAATGTTGCAGGATTGTTCACAATTCACTCTAGTCCATTGTGAGTAAGTGATAGGACACACCACCAAGGTCAAGGTCATCTGGAGTCAATACCGGGTGTGGCCTCCGCATGTGTTGACAACTGCCTGGCACCGCCTGCCCATTGAAGCAACCAGAGTACGGATGACGTCCCGGGGGATGGTGGCCCACTCGGCCTGCAAGGCTGCTGCCAGTTCGGGCAGGGTCTGGGGCTGTGGTTGTCGCTGTCGGAGGCGTCGGTCCAACTCGTCCCATAGATGCTCAATTGGGTTCAAATCCGGTGATATCGATGGCCAAGGAAGGACATTAATGTTGTTGTTCTGTAGGAAAGCCGTTGTGAGACGTGCTGTGTGAGGCCTGGCGTTGTCATGTTGGAACACTGCGTTGGCGTTGGCCATAACTGGAACGATGTGTGGCCGGAGGATCTGGTCAATGTAGCCCTGTGCATTCAGGTTGCCCTGCACGTGGACCAGGTCAGTTCTGCCAGTGTGTGAGATGGCTGCCCACACCATGACACTACCCCCGCCGAATCTGTCCACTTCCTGCACGCAGTTTGCCGCATAACGTTCACCACGACGCCTATACACGCGACATCTTCCATCATGACGTCGGAGCAGAAATCGGGACTCGTCACTGAACCACACCTGTCTCCATCGCAGTTGAGGCCATTGTCGATGAATCTGGCACCACTGCAGTCGGAGTCGACGGTGTTGTGGTGTTAAGATGACACCTCGAACTGGACGTCTGGCACGAATTCCTACCTCACGTAGGCGGTTCCGTACGGTCTGGTCGGATATCCTGCGCAAACCTGGTATTGCTGCGGCTGTGGAGGTGGCAGTAGTCAATCGTTCCCGAAGGTGGCGTACCCGGATGTAGCGGTCCTGCCCGGGGGTAGTGACCCGTGGTCGACCGGATCTAGGGAGGTCACGTGTTGATCCATGTTGCTGGTAACGGTCCCACAGTCTGGAGATGGTGCTTGGGGACACATGGAATGCCCTGGCAACGGCCGTTCTGGATTCGCCTGCGT
Source organism: Gigantopelta aegis (assembly GCF_016097555.1). Taxonomy (NCBI): domain Eukaryota; kingdom Metazoa; phylum Mollusca; class Gastropoda; order Neomphalida; family Peltospiridae; genus Gigantopelta; species Gigantopelta aegis. Next base: position 91,524,810 of record NC_054704.1, on the reverse strand, counting down.
CTAGTCGGCCGATGGCATTGTTTCTTTGCGGTTCACTGAGACGTGGCATGTCCTGGATTGTCAACTGTCGGCCAGATACAGAGGCCAGGCAAGCGAACACCCTGCACTTTTATACTGTCGGTGTTCATGTTGCACGTGCAGACAACGCACGTGCAGTGGTGACATGGTTTGCACGTGGCTGCATTTTTGCGAATATTCACATTTTGGAACTTTATTGTACAGTAGCTGCGTTTTATCGAATGTAACCGTGGGAATGTGTTTGGGACATGCAATGACCTTATATTCACAAAGCATGAACCGGTAGGAAACATAAAATCGGAGTTATAACCCATTTGTACCCTTTTGCGTTTCTTTTTTTGAAGAGTATATTATCTTTGTATTGCAGTTACGCCAACATCGAATGCGTCAAGTTAACGGGTGCGTGTAAAAGATACTCGAAGACGCCCTGTCAAGAAGTCTGCAGGCTTAATATGTGGTCGTGGGTGTCGGTGTATCTAGAAGGGGACTGGCGACTGGTTGATTGTCGTATGGGTGCGATCTGCTGGCAAGAAACCCAGAAACGCATAGAAACCAATGAAACCAAAGAAACTACAGAGACCAAGGAAACCAAGGACGACAAACCAGCCAATGAAAACAACGCTCTGCATCCGTCATCTCTAGCATATTTTCTCAACGACTTTTACTTCATGACGGATCCGAAAGACTTCATACTGTCGCATTTTCCAACGAGAGAGTACTGGCAGCTTCTACCGAGGCCGGTCAAGTACACGGAGTTTATTAACATGCCATTCATAGAGCCGGCATACCTTTTCTTTTCAATTCAGGCACCTGGAAACGAGAGACTGTGCGTTGTAGCGGAACGCGGAGAGGCGTCCTTTGAATTTGTGTTTCCAGAAGGCGTCCCAGTGGAGTTTTCTTACCGGTTGAGGAAAATAGAAGAACGGAAGGACAGCGAGGCGTCAGACAACAAACATTCTAAGGCGGCGTCGGACAAACCGGAAGATTATGTGTTCTTAGATAATGACCACACAAAAAATGTTGTAACGGTTTCGATAAAACCTCCCGAAAATGGTCAGTATGTTTTCGAAATGTTTGGCAAAAATAACTCTGATCCGAAGAACACGAGGTTGAGACATCTGTGTTCGTACCTTGTCCAGAATTCCTATGTCGATCAGACGTTTGAGGGATTCCCGCAGAATGAACTCATGGAATGGGGGCCTGGAAACGCAGCAGAAGACATTGGTATGGTTCCAATCAACCATTTTGAAGGAATAGTAAACACAGTCGATGGCAAAGCAGAAATCGCATTTGGTCTGTCGAAACATTTAGTATTTCATCAAAAACTGACTGAGAGGAGTCCTGGCAGCAACAGCTGTGATGCCTACGCTCTAAACAGAACCGAGAATGGAGAAGTCATATTCAGCGTTAACCCTCCGAAAGAGGGACACTATTGTCTGAAAATATATGCAAAGGAGGACAACGACAAGAGTCAGTTTCAAAATGTGTGCAACTACTTAATTCGCTGTTCTGACATCCTAGAGGAACCCACGCCCTACCCAAAGGAGGCCTGTGGTCGAGTCGGCGTGAAGAACGCCTGCGGTCATCTTGGCTTAACATTCGTCAGTCCCCAGTCGCCGGTCATATACTCCCCAGAAAATGGGAAGATCTCCTTGAGGTTTCTGGCGTCCAGACCCGTTGTTCTGTCGCCGGACCTGCGATACTGCGACGAAAAAGGCAATACGGAGCAGCTCCCGGACAACGTGTCGCAGAGCAGACGTTTAAAGAACATGATAGTCCGCGCCAAGTTTCCGAAGCACGGTCTGTACTACTTGTCGGTGTCTGGGAGAAACGAGGCATACAAGCACGAGGATTTCGTCGAGGTTTACAACGCCGTGGTGCACTGTAACTGGCCTCTTCGGGAACTCGTGGCCGAGCCGAAGTATCTGGACGCCTGGAAGTCGAACTACGTTCTCCACTGTCCGACACAGAGGTACCTGCAGGCTGAGAGCAGTGTAGCCTTCTCCCTGACGGTTCCCGGCGCTACTGGCGTGGTGGTCACCACCGACGACGCCACGCAACATCTGCAGAAGAAAGGAAACGGCCTGTGGGAGAGTAACATCGTTACCGGGCGGAGTCGTGGCAACTCCGTTCTCGAAGTCTCCGCATTTTTAGGCAGCCGGGTCAAGGAGTCAAAGTTGCATTCGTCACTTCTGGAGTTCAAGGTCAGGGAAGTTAAACATTGTTGGGCATTGTACGCCTGGTAACCGACCTTTGTGGCATCGTGGTTAGGCCATCGGTCTACAGGCTGGTAGGTACTGGGTTCGGATCCCAGTCGAGGCATGGGATTTTTAATCCAGATACCGACTCCAAACCCTGAGTGAGTGCTTCGCAAAGCTCAATGGGCAGGTGTAAACCACTTGCACCGACCAGTGATCCATAACTGGTTCAACAAAGGCCATGGTTTGTGCTATCCTGCCTGTGGGCAGCGCAAATAAACGATCCCTTGCTGCCTGTCATAAAAGAGTAGCCTATGTGGCGACAGCGGGTTTCCTCTAAAAAAAAACCCAGTGTCAGAATGACCATATGTTTGACGTCCAATAGCCGATGATAAGATACAAAAAATCAATGTGCTCTAGTGGCGTCGTTAAATAAAACAAACTTTACTTTATACGTCTGGTACTATTAAGAGGGTATCCACGAAGGGATACAAATACAAATTATAGATCATGGGCACAATGCGTCTTGTACTACTAAGGGGTCTGACGCTATATAACCGTAAATAAAATGTGTTGAGTGCGTCATTAAATAAAACACTTCCTTCCTTCTATTAAGGGGTGTCTACGAAGGAATGTAATTAAAAATAATACACAACGTCATTTTCCACACGACACAATATTTTTGCGGTTTTTAATTATACTTTATACATTACTTACAATGGAAACACGGTGTTGAACACATTGAACAGGCCCGTCGTACAGTTTACAATTGTGTGATGCGGTGCAGTCAATAATTTGTAGAAGCTGGTAATTGAAAACCGTGATTACATCAGTAGAGTCGGGGTGTGCTGTTTTAAAGTCGTACAGTTTACAATTGTGTGATGCGGTGCAGTCAATAATTTGTAGAAGCTGGTAATTGAAAACAGTTTAAATTTCAAACTGCAACAGGTAGGCAATCAGGCAAGTACACGCGCGCGCAAACACATACAGGCACACGCACACGTACGCACACACACACACACACACACACACACACTCTAAAATAACAGTTTAATGTTTAAAATAACACTTTAAATTTCAAACGAATCCCTCGAGTGTTAAGTCGCACCTACACGATACGAGTGTCACGTATTAGGTCAGGTCAGGTCAGGTCAGAGGGTTTAACGTGCACATTCAGAGCAAGCTGTTGTAGCGCACGCAGGAAAGGTGGAGGTGGTGGAAGGGAGGACCACCTGCACTAGAAGGTGCAAGGGAGCACCAGCAGTCCGGCCGGGGCCGGTAGCATGTAGGGTGGGTGTATGGGTGCTATGGGTTTTTGAATTTGAAAGGAGCGGTCGGAATTTAGCCAAAGAGAATGGGAGCGCGTTTTGAATGAAGGAAATTTGGCGCATTTTCGAACGGTCGATCGGAAGATAAAGTCAGGAGCTACGTATAGGTTTTAATATTAGTGAGTCGAGAGTAGCTTGATAGTTAGACCTAGTGTCACGTATCAGAATAGCCGATTATATAGCTACATAGTGTCACAATCGGCTATTCTCGTTCGAGACACTCGTATCATGTGAAGGGGGCGCTCGCTCGATGCGCGGTCAGTCTGGGATCGATCCCCGTCGGTGGGTCCATTGGGCTATTTCTCGTTCCAGCCAGTGCACCATGACTGGCATATCAAAGGTCGTGGTATGTTCTACCCTGTGTGGGAAGGCGCATATAAAAAATCCCTTGCTGCTAATCGAAAAGAGTAGCCCATGAAGTGGCGACAGCGGGTTTCCTCTCTCAATATATGTGTGGTCCTTAACCGTATGTCTGACGCCATATAACCGTAAATAAAATGTGTTGAGTGCGTCGTTAAATAAAACATTTCCTTATTCTATTGTGTGACGTCGCCTTAAAATACATGTCTTGTCTTTAGGTCGTCTCTCAGCCAAATTTAGAGGACATTTCCGAATCCCAGAAGGTGGACTACGACAAAGCGATTCAGAGAATAGAGCGACTCAAGAGCGAAGGGAAATGGCGCGATCCTCCCAGGCAACCTGACGTGTTTTACGACAGAGACGACACCGTGCCGATGATCACACTGGAAAGCAATGTACTGCTCCTGTCGGAGGGCGTCGACAGTGATCGGAGCATGGACCAAACATCCGTTCATTCTGCGGTAAGCACCGGGGCCACTTTCACAATATATACCAAGCCTATAGTTTGGCATGTACGCATAAATCTGCGACTGAAACTGGATTTTTGCAGTTGGGCCATATTAAAACAAATCATATATATTTTATTTTATTTTTTTCAGGACATCGGAAATACCGAACATCGGGCATCATATATTATGTTTAAAGAACAATTGGCTAATTAGAAGAAAAGAAAAAAAAAAACCCTCCGGCACCCCCCCCCCCCCCCCTCCCCCTCCCACAAAAAAAAACAACCCACCAAAGATGGGGCCTGGCCTTTTCCCCCATGACGGGTAGATATAAAAATATGGAATTTATTTTTATTATGGCGTTTTCTCTTGTCCTTTCCGTGATCGATAGTATATATATATTAGCCACCATATTTAATACATGTTGCATGTCTTTTAATCGTAGAGGGCGGGAAGCAAATTGCTGTGACGTCATCAACTGCACTCAACGTGCTGACCTACCACTGTCCGCAACTGTAACAGCGTGGTTGCGAAACATCTCTCATTTAAAAGGGAAATGATACTATTCGGTCAAAATTCAAGTCATTACATCTTCTTGAACTTTTCACATATTATAAAGATATCCTTATATCACTGGAATATATATATATATATATATATATATATATATATATATATATATATATATATATATATATATATATATATATACCTTAAGTCATAGTTCACCGGACAAAATTTTGATCCACGGGTCATAAAGTGAATAGGTATATGAATCACTATGACATTTCCGTTTTCCGTACGTAATCAAATTAATCATGTTTTATATCTATTAACAATATCTAATTTAAAACTTTTCAGTAATTCCATATTAGTTGTGTTACTTAAAATGACATCCAGCAGGCACATAAGTACATATATTCACTACTAAACGGAGTTTTAAATATTTTATTGAATACGAAGCCAAAATGACAGTCCTGTGATTGCCGTCTATTTTAGAACTAACATGGAATACACCACAGTCTGCTTAAATCATACAAATTTTGATCGAATTTCATTTAATTTCACAGCATATCATCTCTTTTTGCCAAAACCTTTTTTTTGTTTGTTCCCTACGTTGACACAAAGAAAACTTATATATGAAAAACATGTTTTGAAAGCTAAAAACAGACTATGGCTATAGCCTATATTATTATCCATATGGTTCAACATAACCGAGTTAATAATAATCATACGAGGCACACGTGTAATAACAAGTGTAATGACGTAATTTTGAGAAGCGACGTCATAACATGACGTTGCTTCCCCAATCCTAGCTCAGACTGTGCATTTGAAATATGACGTCATTTCATGGTCTCCTTCTACTTGTGTTTGAAACATTTTGAATTGGTCTTGTTATTCATAAAGAAAACAACAATAATAATATGGATAATAAAGAAATTATTAAACTCGTGTCAGGATTCTTGTATTACCCTCGGGCTCAATCGGGCAATACAAAAATCCAAAAACTCGTCTCGTAAAATCAGTACGACACACAAGCTCGTATAATAATCTCTATATATTATAGACTGACGGTATTGTGTTACATCACAAGTGACGTCATATCATTGTTGTTTTGCTAGTTAACGCGTCTACCGCTACTCAGTGTACAGGCGCTGCGTGCGATAGTATAATTTCCCCTTAATCGTTTCTATCAGCCATTTATTTGGAAAGTCTGTGTTATCAAGCATAATATTAAATCTCGGCAGCATTGTAATATTCACAGTGGATATTGTAGGCCTGCGCGTTTGTGATATTTTCAACTTCAGAAGCTTTTCCGTTTTTCGGGGTTTTTTTTTTTTTGTCTCGGTAATTTATCTTTCTCCAATCGCGTGTATATAAATCTAATTCAATATTGTCAAAAGTTGTATGAAATTTGCATTATAATCGGTTGTTGTTGTTGTTGGGTTTGTTTTTGTTTTGTTTTGTTTGGGGTTTTTTTTTTTTGGGGGGGGGGGGGGGTTTGGGGGGGTGTTAATAGTTGTTAATTTTGGCAGTTATTATTTTGTGTTAATGGTTTTGGCGATTTTTTGGGGGTTGTTTAATCATATTTTGCGCTTTTTTCTGTTTCTTTTACTGGCATCTATAATATTGGCTGCCTCAGCTTTTTTCTCTCTTTTTTGGGGGGTGTGTGTGTGGTGGGTGGGGGTTGGGGAGGGTTGGGTTTGTTTTTGGGGGGATGGGGGTGTTAAAAAATGTAGGGGGGTTGTTTAATTATATTTTGCGCTTTTTTCTGTTTCTTTTACTGGCATCTATACTATTGGCTGCCTCAGCTTTTCTCTTTTTTTTTGGGGGGGGGGGGGATTGGGGAGGGTTGAGTTTGTTTTGGGGGTGGGGGCTGGGGGTGTTAAAATGTGTTTGGTATTATCTGCTTCCATTAATAAATCTCTTGTTTCTGCACTATTATATACCGAGTATAGGCTATGACGTGGTATTTTCCTGTAGAAATAAGACAACTGCCAAGAGCGATCATTCGCATAATGAAATACGAATATAGGTTTATTCTGTACGCGAGAGCCGATTGGCACCCGGCCGAATGTTAACACTGCCGAAGTGGGATTGTTTTGTGACCTCAGCCGAAACAAACGACTACTACTGGCCGATGCGCTGTAGGTCGACGTGTCTGATTACTGTTTCAGTCGACGGACCCCAGTATAAACAAGGACTACCACTCCCCGATGTTGGCAATGACGACGTCAGACGACGACAACTACTGGTCGGACTACGCGTCGCCAAAACACGACGTTCCATCAGATGGTGACCAGGAAGTAAGTATGTTGTACAGATCATAAAGGTACATAGAAAGTTGTCCGTAGGTGTCATTGGCGGGGGCAGGGACATGTCCACCCAACTCTGAAGATAATACATCACCTCCCCCACCCCCACCCCCACCCCCACCCCCCAACAACAAACCCCAGTTAAAAACCAAATGCATATAGCTGCTCTATCCCCCCCCCCCCCCCCCAATCGCTGACATCTTGTGACGCCAGTGTCCCCGAACGACATCGTACTGTTACTACTGTACCTTTGATTCAAATGTACTGGGGGTTTTCTTTGGTTGCTCGTTTCTAATCTGTATAATCACCGACGCCATATGACCGTAAATAAAATGTTGTGAGTGCGTCGTTAAATGAAACATTTATTTCTGTATAATCAATGTGTTCTTGGTGAGTCCGATGTCTGGGTCTGAATCTGGGTATGGATCTGGCAAGTATGGTAGGCCTACCAGTCGATAACGAAACGCTATGAATCGCATGTGTGAAAATACGAAAGGTCTGAGCTGGCGCGAACTACAGATCTAACAACAGGCGCGCTCTGTTTTCACACTCGCCAGAATCCCTAAACACAGCTTCGGTGTATTTTGGGGCTGATGACAGAACATATTTGGACAACAAACCCTGTCACATGTATCACCAATGGCAGGACTGGTAGCGTTAACTGTGCGATGAAAAGTTAGGTGAACTTCGAACTTTGAAACGCTGAGATACTATTTGGAGTCCTACTACCTATAATGCAACTCATAATGCTTATAATTTGTTTATATTATTTTCACTGTCTTGCAGACTGAGTTATATTATTTACACTGTCTTGCAGACTAAGTTATATTATTTTCACTGTGTTGCAGACTAAGTTATATTATTTACACTGTCTTGCAGACTAAGTTATATTATTTACCCTATGTTGCAGACTAAATTATATTATTTACACTGTCTTGCAGAATGTTATATTATTTACCCTGTGTTGCAGACTAAATTATATTATTTACCTTGTGTTGCAGACTAAGTTATATTATTTACACTGTCTTGCAGAGTAAGTTATATTGTTTACACTGTCTTGTAAAAGTAAGTTATATTATTTACCCTATGTTGCAGACTAAATTATATTATTTACCTTGTGTTGCAGACTAAGTTATATTACTTACCCTGTGTTGCAGACTAAATTATATTACTTACTCTGTGTTGCAGACTAAGTTATATTATTTACCTTGTGTTGCAGACTAAGTTATATTATTTGCACTATGTTGCAGACTAAGTTATATTATTTACACTATGTTGCAGACTTAGTTATATTGTTTACCCTGTGTTGCAGACTAAGTTATATTATGTACACTGTCTTGCAGACTAAGGTATATTATTTACACTGTGTTGCAGACGAAATTATATTAATTACCCTGTGTTGCAGACTAAGTAGTTTTATTTACACTGCAGTTTAGTCAGTGGGCGCATGTTCAGGAAAAGAAGAGAAGTCAGGAAGATGACAAAGAACTGAAGGATGAGAATTACAGTTAAGAGTTGCTTGTCTCTCAACTTATACCTCACCCACCCCCACCCCAACACCCACCCCGCTATCGCTACCTTTAATACAACACTCACATTTAGGACGGTACCCACCCACCAGAAAATATTAATCCTCTCTTCCAAAAGCAGCCGTATCAGGCCCACGTAGGAACAATATCTGGAATAGGGGGCGGGGACACAATCTCCACAATGGGGGGGGGGGGGGGGGGACACAAGCCATATTTTTACCTTTATTTATTTAGAGTAGGGAAAAATAAATGTACATTTTCTTCCTCGGGCCTAGGTATGTGCGTATTGTGTTCCTCTTGTGTGACTGTTTTACGCATGTTCCGTGTTGTACGAGTGTTTTACTGACCTGACTCTCTGTATTCATTTTATCAGAAGTCCAGGTGGCGGTCATGAGGAGTCGCCTCAAGAGTAACATCCAGGGTAAGAACAAGTACGGGCTGAAGATGGCGATCGCAGATGCGCGCAAAAAGAACCTGGCTGTGGACTCGCCCGAATACGGCCAGGCCATGAGAACGATCTCCGTGCTCAGTCTTAGAGACGGTAATAATTAAATGTTATTGTATTACTGTAGTGTATTATATAGAACTCAAACAGAACCTGGCTGTGGACTCGCCCGAATACGGCCAGGCCATGAGAACGATCTCCGAGCTCAGTCTTAGAGATGGTAATAATTAAATGTTATTGTATTACTGTAATGTATTATATAGAACTCAAACAGAACCTGGCCGTGGACTCGCCCGAGTACGGCCAGGCCATAAGGACGATCTCCGTGCTCAGTCTTAGAGCTGGTAAATAGACAAATTATGTTATTTAGTATTACTGTAGTGCATTGTTTAGAACTTAAACAGAACCTGGCCGTGGACTCGCCCGAGTACGGCCAGGCCATGAGAACGATCTCCGTGCTCTGTCTCAGAGATGGTAAATAGACAAATTATGTTATTTAGTATTACTGTAGTGCATTGTTTAGAACGAACTGTCAAGACTACAAAACTATAGACTCATATAGACTGGATGTGGCGGGAGGCAGTTGGTGTGTATGCCCTAAACGCAAGGCGCAGACGTTGCAGTCGGACCGCACGCACGCGTCGCATCCAGTCTGTGTGAGCCTTTACAATCTTGACTCTGTTACTATATAGAAGGGCGGGATTTAGCTCAGCCGGTTGAGTGCTCGCTTTAGGTGCTTGCGTGGCAGGATTGAACCACCGCGGTGGATCCATTCAACTGACTGTTTTTTCTCGTCCCAACCAGTGCACCACAACTGGTCAGTGGCCGCGGTATGTTCTTTCCTTTCTGTGGGATAGTGCATATAAAATATCCCTTGCTGTATTATGAAAAAATGTAGCGGATTTCCTCAGAATTACCAAATGTTTGACATCCAATAGCCGATGATTAATTAATCAATCAAGATTAGAACACTCATAGCCCGAACATGGGTTTAATACTGGAGGTTTGTAATAAAAACGAGTTAAACTGGCGGTTGGTACCGATTAATATTGTATGGACGTGTGGGGGGAGGCTGGTCGACACCGACCGTACACGCCTGTAAATTCAATCAGAAGTGTGTAAAACACAACGCCCCTCATTTGAATAAACCACACTTCCCCTCTAAAGCACATTTTGAGTGCGATGTTTCACTCTCTTGGGTTTAGGGGGCGGAACGTAGACCAGTGGTAAAGTGCTCGCTTGATGCGCGGTCGGTTTGGGATCGATCCCCATTGGTGGGCCCAATGGGCTATTTCTCGTTCCAGCCAGCCATTAGTAGCAAGGAATCTTTTATATGCACTATCCCACAGACAGGATAGCACATACCACGACCTTTGATATACCAATCGTGGTGCACTGGCTAGAACGAGAAATAGCCCAATGGGCCCACCGACGGGGATCGATCCCAGACCGACCGTGCATCAAGCGAGCGCTTTACCACGGGGCTACGTTCCACCCCGTATGCACCACCAGAGGAAACCCGCTATATTTTCCTAATGCAGCACGGGATATTTTATATCCATCTCTCACTGTAAAGAGAATAGGCAAACAGTTATAAAGACGCAAAAATATAATATCGTGTGGGTGGGTTTTTTCCCCATCTTCGGTGATAGCTTTGGTGTTCGACCTGGCCCCATATTCACAAAAAGGTGTAAAGTTACGTCTTCGACTAGCACTGACGTCTGCCGTAGATTTACGTTAACGTGCAAGAAGCACCTTATTCTCAAATGTAAACGTAACTTAGATGGGCGTATATCTACGATTGTAACTCTCAACAGAGAAATGAAAAAAAACCACATTAGAAACGACGCAAAATTTCGTTTCTCGTCTGCTAACAATAACATCGCGAACGGCGACTATGGTATTTTGGTATTGGTGAGGATCCGCAATCTGGTACGAACTTTAGGAAATTCTAAAAAAGGAAAAGATAACTCAAGAGAAATGTGGCGGAGTCTAAAACATGCGTTCGATCACTAAAAAAAAAACCCGTTCAATCCGTGGGCGTTCGCCATCGCGAACTGCTTAAATTATTGCAAATGCTGCCATTTCCCGCAAATAATAGCAAATAACAGCGATCGTGCTTGATTTATTACATGTATACGACTTATGTCCAGTGTTAGTTGTAACCGGAGACACTCTTATATTTACGTCCAACTTTACATGTAACTTACGTTGTTTCGTGAATAGCTCTTCAGGTCGTAGATTTACGTTTACGTGTAAAACTAGACTTACGATGTTTTGTGAAAATATTGCGGGTTTCCTCTGATGACTACGAGTCGGAAGTATCAAATGTCAGACATCTAATAGCCGATGATTAATTAATCAATGTGTTCTAGTGGTGTCGTTAAACAAAACAACAAACTTTCGCTTTACAGAAATAATGTACTACTTGCATCGGAAGGACATTGACAGGGTCAAGTACCTGCTGTCTGCCGTCGAAAGACGTGGGTTCGCGGCTGACATCCCACACGAGGTGGCAAAGGCAAAGGCCAGCCTGCAGAAGAGAACGTCACCACCGAAGGCACGGGGAACACCAATAATCGACGTTCCGACATTAGCCGAGATAGGCCGATATCATAACCCGCCATCCATTGTACACCGAGTGTTTGTGACAGTGCTACTGTTGATGGGTGTGCACCAAGGCATCACAAAGGCATGTCCCGTATATTCATACACACGCGCACGCGCAAGCGCACGCACACGCACACGCACACGCACGCACACGTTGATCCTTTGTATTAAATACATTACACGCATTGTAACATTCTCCTTTTAAATGAGGACGTGAAATATAGTGAATTTATTTTCTATGCATTTTCTAGCATCTCAGACCTTTCGGGAGAGCATGCATACCCCCCCCCCCCCCCCCCCACATACACACACACACACACCCCGCCCCGCCCCCAAACCTTTAAATAGCTTACTGTTACCAATATACATCATTATATCATTATAAGCATATAAATGCTCCCTTGTTACTAATTGAAAAATGTAGCAGGTTTCCTCTTTTAGACAGTGGCGTAGCCGGGGGGGGGGGGGGGGGACAGGGAGGGCCAAAATCCTGCCTACGCCACTGCTCTTAGACTAGTTCAAAATTACTAAATGTTTAACATCCAATAGCCGATGATGAATAAATCAGTGTGCTCTAGTGGTGTCGTTAAACAAACAAACAAACAAAAAACTTATTAGGCCAAAAACACACCGGAGCCGACTCTGCCGAATGTGGTACCAGTTGAAAAAGAGACGCGCAGATTAACACATCGCGTCTGTCCTGGCGTGAGCTACAGATCTGGAAACAGACGTCGTAGAATATGTGCCAGACTTACCAGATCCAGACCCAGCTTTGGTGTGTTTTGAGCAGAAACTCTCGCGTAACATAGAATACGAAATCTGTCTTATGCTAGAATCTGTAATAACCCCCAACCCCCCCCCCCACCTCCCCCCCCAAAAAAAAACCCCACAAGAAAACAACAAACTCCCCCAAAAAACCCCATAAATCCACTTGTATTTATTTATGTTTATTTTAGAAATGGAAAAGATGTCACAAAATATGCGTGACGTTAGGCTCGATGGGAATGAACAAACGGCTTGCTGACTTGAAGGTCAAGGATGTAGAGCCTAGTATTGCCGCCAGGGCGCGCGAAATCCTTGAAATCAACGAACCTGAAGATGCAGACGCAGTTAGTCCTGGTATTGGTGCTCTCTACGGATGGGTAGGATTTAAATTATATTTAGTAAATAGCAACCAGTGTTTTAGTAGACCTACCACTTCCACTGTCACTGAGCTGGGTGTATTTCATTCATTTAAACTTATTTTCGTGCTTATATCCAATTAAGGTTCAAGCACGCTGCCCATGGCACACACCTCAGCTGTCTGGGCTGTCTTACCAGGACAGTGGGTTAGCTGTTAGTGGTTGGTGAGAGATAAGAGGATGTAGTGGTCTTACACAAACCCAATGAGTCGTTAAAACTCGCTCTGGGTGGAAGACGGTTTTGGGCTGCGAACTCTGTACCAACCAGTCTTATGTCCGATGGCTTAACCACGACACTACCAAGGTCGGTGCTGGATGTCAGGCCTCGCCGTAAAACAAATTGCGGAGAGTGATTAATTACTCCGCTAACTAAAATATTACCATACCATCGACGTTTAACTTTTTGTATTTTGTTAATTGCTAAAGGGAGCTAATTACTCTCTGTGAACTAGTCTCAGGGCAGTGGTGGGGAGCCAGAGTAAAACTCCCCTTAAAGGAAAGGTTTAGCAAGGCATTTGGCCTGGTAGGCAATATTCAACGATAGTTAATGTACATTATGGCTTAATAACAACAAGTACAGTGATGTATAGAGAATAATACATGAGTGTCCGTTAGATACCATTTAACACACAACGAGTTGTTTTAAACTGTATCTAACGAGCGAGTTTGATACGTTTTTAAACAACTCGTTGTGAGATAAATGGTAGCTAACGGACACAAAATCATTATTCTATTTCTTACATATCCTCAAAAACCAGGTTTTAAGCTAATTTTAAAATCTTTATCGACTAAAAGATATTTACAACCCTTTGCACATGCAGATGACTTAAGCGTAACAGACACATGGTTGCCAGGTTAACTGTACGTCACAGTGTAATCGATTTCCACCGTGCTGTTTTTTTATTGGACATACGGCATTGGTGACCTGGTCATAACCTGGGGCGAGACGTAGCCCAGTGGTAAAGCGCTCGCTTGATGCGCGGTCGGTCTAGGATCGATCCCCGTCAGTAGGCACATTGGACTATTTCTCGTTCCAGCTAGTGCACCACGACTGGTATATCAAAGGCCGTGGTATGTGCTATCTTGTATGTGGGATGGTGCATATAAAAGATCCCTTGCTGCTAATCGAAGTGAAGTGGCGACAGCGGGTTTCCTCTCTCAATATATGTGTGGTCCTTAACCATATGTCCAACGCCATATAACCGTAAAAAAAAAAAATGTGTTGAGTGCGTCGTTAAATAAAACATTTCCTTCTTCTTTTGGTCATAACCTTGGAGCAGCCAGTCGTATGTCTTTAAATTGTTAACACACGTATGTGCGTTAAGAACTATGTGTTACCAAAAATAACGCATGATGTTTTCACCAACGGGTGTCAACGACATTTAATTAATACAACGAAACAAATGTGCCGAAGTGTCCCGGGCCCCGTCCCATGAAACGATCTTAGAGCTAAAATCACCATATTTCCATATCGATCCCCGTCGGTGGCACCATTGGGATATTTCTCGTTCCAGCCAGCGCACCACGACTGGTATATATCAAAGGCCATGGTATGTGCTATCCTGTCTGGGATGATGCATATAAAAGATCCCTTAGTTGCTACTGATGGAAAATTGTATCAGATTTCCTATCTGACTATATGTCAAAGTTACCAAATGTTTGACATTCAATAGTCGATTATTAATAAACCAATGTGCTCTAGTGGTGTCGTTAAACAAAACAAACTTAACTTAACCATAACTTGAGATGATCTTAGCGCTAAGATCGCTTCGTGGAACGGGGCCTTGCATTCGGCCAGTTACCATGTTTAAAAAAAGCGCAATTATCGCTGATCAAACAGTGCGATGGAGCGGTTGTCGTTAAGGTCAGGTCAGGTCAGAGGATTTTACGTGCACATTCAGAGAAAGCTATTGTAGCGCATGCCTGTCATGGGCACAGGTGTTGGCCTTGACCGGCTCCTCTGGATCATCTGTTCAGGACAGGTCTGGAGTGTCGTTAACGAAACATTTCCTTTTCATTTACTTTGTAGGCTAAAGGTATTGTCGATGACGTCATGGACGCATGCGCAGACGCGGACGCAGTGGAGCCAGCCAGAACGAGACTGCAGAAGAAGATCCTGAAAAACAGTAAAATCGTGGAGGATCTTTCACTGGAGGCAGATCCCGACGAATACGTCGAAAAGAACAAGTCGAATGTTGCGGAGAAACCGCCTAAAACTGAGTGGCGAACATAACGGGTGGAAGAGGGTGCTTAATGATGGTAGATGTATTACCGTTACATAAAGTATATCAGTGTCACCTGGTACTATGTAAAAAAAACGACAACTGGAATATCAAGTGGACCTGGAAATGTATTTTTTTACTATTTTATTCAGTATTGTTTCTGTAGCCTGACTGGTTTATCTAGCAACATCATATCAACTTTAAGGGTTATCCAGTAACCGACTACACGAGAAAGTGGGGGGTATATTTTGTGTATGTTTATACCATTCACAGAAAGCGTTTTACTGAAACCAGCCCCAATTCAGCCAGCTAACGTTCGCGAACTATTTGATTGGTTCCGACGTGGTTATTTGGTTTACCGTGCAGCGCACAAACCAGTTTAGCGGACGTTTTTCTGCTCGGGGTGGTTGAACGCAGTCCATGTATGTCTGGGGGAAAATATGTGGTAGACCGACCAGACATAACATGGTGATTACCAAGTCCATGGCAAAAGGTGAAATCCATCTCGTGGACACGAAGACGTCACTAATGAGATTAGTAGTAAAATACTAGTGATTTTTGTACAAACCACCACAATAAAATACTTGTGATTTTTGTACAAACCACCACAATAAAAGACTTATGATTTTTCTAAAACCACCACAATAAAATACTTGTGATTTTTCTACAATAAATACTTGTGATTTTTCTAAAAATCACCACAATAAAATAGTGATTTTTTTTTTTTACAAACCACCGCAATAAAATACTTGTGATTTTCTACAAACCACAATAAAATACTTGTACTTGTGATTTTTCTCTTAAAGGCTAATACAGTTTTTTAGCGTACAATTACACATCACTTGCAATTTGTTTAAACTATAAACAGAGTGTTTTCAATATATCCTAGTATCTTCAGTAGCTCCAACTGCATTCCATGCGAACACCACGACTGGTATATAACAAACAGAGATATGTGCTATCATGTCTGTGGGATGATGCATATAAAAGAACCCTTGCTATTAATGAAAAAAATGTAGCGGGTTTCCTCTCTAAGTGTGCTCTAGTGGTGTCGTTAAACAAAACAAACTTAACATTTTTATGCGAACGTGTCTTCAGGAGACCGAGCGTTCGCGTACGAATTTGACTGGTACCATAGCCTATTACGTCACAAACCAGTCTAGCGATGGATCGGGATCACTTGCCCTCCTTAACATGCATCAGAAATTGTACTAGGTTACATGTACTTTAATTTTATAATGTTGGAGCGTGGGAATATTGTGGAGGGGGCGCCATTAAGGTTACATATGTTTGGGGTTACGCCACGACATTGTAGATATTGGACGTGCATATATTTTGCGACAAAGATGGTCACGTAACCACGATTGATGTGTGTGTGTGTGTGTGTGTGTGTGTGTGTGTGTGTGTGTGTGTGTGTGTGTGTCACAGTTACCGCTTTCATGGTTTACACCCATGAACTGTTTGAAGACGAACTGACTGCTATTTTGATGGAGTTCTGGGAGTGTTCAACTCATTTCCGGCACATATTCCAACAAACCCCAACCAAGGAGAGGGCCTAGTAAGTTGGAAAACTTGTGCCAAATCCTTTTGTTGTTTATGCAATAAAATATGTTTTCAATCAAACAACAAAAACCAAAGACAGGTAATCAGTTGGATAGAGAGGTAGGCCATGTAAGCCTTCTTAATATGACCATATTGGAATGAAAAGATGGGGGGGGGGGGGGGGGGGGGGGGAGGGTTCTGATTAAAATATCAAATTCAAAACCGGGGTTAATGGTAACATATTGAAGTGGGTGTTGGAAGTGAATTACACCCACCTCCTACACTCTTAAGCCCGTTTTCAGTTACACTCTTTCCCTAAATAAAATCTAGGATCCTCTCTTGTGGTATTAACCATTTTATCAAAAGGATATGCCCGTAGTTCTAAACGTTCTTCCGAACACTAAAATTAAACCCCACTCTTATACACTGTAGCTATGGCACCCGTTTCCATAGAACTGACCGAAACTGTATTGTGACGTCATATTATTATCAAAGACGTCATCCTGTTGACTTGCAGAAGTTTCTTTGGAGTTTCACTGGCGATGTCTGGATTCGTTCTCGTTCTCGCTGCAATCTTGTCACGCGCACAGAATTTCGTTTTCGGAGCTTGTTTTCCATTTAATCGAACCTTTACTTATTTTTATTGGTGCTTCCACATCTGTGGACAGATTTTCACCATACTTTGGATATGGGATGTTGGACTTGTCTTATGGCATGTCTATCAAGATTATTATTCCTGCAATTGGTTGCTGGCGATAACTTGCATATTTGTCATCTGTTTAACAATATCTCTGACAATATATTACATATGGGATAACATTCGAAACTTCTGGTTGGTGACATTATGTTTGAAAATGTATACGTATTATTATGTATTAATAGCAACACCTTTAAAAATGGTCACCTATTTTACCAGCGGAAGCGAATTTATTCAAACGGTTCTTCCAATACCACAGAACTTGTTGATGGGGATTTTAGCCTTTAGTTGCATAATACATTTTGTAGACAATGTAAGAAAGAAGAAGAAGAAAACGAAAGAACACGGTAACATGCTATTGCTGTACAGAAAAACCAGAAAGTGGTGCCAAATTGGGATCATCCGACAGTGACCGTCCAATAATATATGAAGTAAAGAAGACTGGAAGTGGAACAACGTTTTGAACTCAACATTCAGCATATTGGACAAGAAAAAATGTTATTATGTACAGATATTACAACTAGCTTTTTCTAAAATGCATCTTTTGCTCTCGGTTATTTTGGATATGTTGCTGTATATAGTTCCAAAGTTTTATTTATAAATAGATGTCCTAACTCGGTGGCAGTAGGACAGTCGCTGTGGCAGGCTGTATTAGTTGAGAACGTTTCCGAACCTTTTAAAAAAATTATTATATGTCAATCATGTTGACCATTACTTTGAATTATCTATATTTAAAAATAGATTGTAGCAATGCTAATTTTCAATTTACTGAAATCTTGCGAATCAATGGAATACAGCATTTAGATTGCTTAGCTGATCATGTATAATTAAAATACAACAAAAAATATTTTTAAAAATATACAAATCTAAAATCTAAAAAAAACAAAAAAAAAAAAAACCCGTTAAAACCTGGACTTCAGTTACGATGGACTACATTACAAAGTATTACTGCAGTTATTTCTTTCGTGATAAATTTTTGTTCATCATTCATAACAAACACTTGATCTTTGGAAGTGTACTTTTTATATGTTACAGAATTACGTAAAGGTGATTTTCAGTTATAATAATACATGTTCTTTACAATACAAAGAAGACGACGACGACTACGTTCAAAAGAAAAGGAAAATCTAAACTTTTGTCAATATATATAAACAAACGGCGAGAAGTGTTCGTTTTTTTTGTTGTTGATTTTTTGTTCCTCATAATGAAATGAATCATGGAAGACAAGACGCGTTTCTGTGTTGTGAAGGCTAACGCAATAATTAGTAAAAAAAAAAAAATCAGGACTTCAAGATAAATAATTTGAATTTTTTGTTTATTAATTTGTTTGTTTTTGTTTATTTTGTTTTGGGGGTTTTAACACTTATTTAGCAACTTTTCAGGTGCTACGTTAAATTGGGACGATTCGTACCCATTTTGTTTTGTACACCCTACCGTTTTATACCCTAGACGATTCGTACCCAGTACACCAAATTTGCTCACAGATGAGTTCTACACATTGAATACAATTTAACAGTGATGCACAAAACAATCGTGTTCGCGGTGGGGTTTTCCTGCATTGAATAAAACGTTACCGTTTTTCCACTATGATCCTACTGGCCCATAGTTAAGTTTGTTGAAAAAAAAGAGAAAAAAAGTTTTATTTGTTTTAACGACACCACTAGAGCATATTGATTTATTAATCATCGGCTATTAGATGTTAAACATTTGGTAATTTTGACGCAGTCTTAGAGAGGAAACCCGCTACTTTTTTTCATTAGTAGCAAGGGATCTTTTATATGCACCATCCCACAGACAGGACAGCACATAACACGGCCTTTGATATACCAGTCGTGGTGCACTGGCTGGAACTAACATATGCCTTTGAATGTGACCTAGAATATAAATACTGTCTGAAAGAAGTCACAGGAGAAAAAAGAGATTATTTCTAAATACTTAAAATATAAATATATATATATTAATAATGTTACAAAAATTTATTTAAATTAAATATTTTATTGGCATTAGTCACATATAACAGCATTTACATATGAAGAGTTCAGGCGCAAAACGCGATATAAACCATTTTCTTTTCTTTTTTGTTAGTTAAAGACATTATTGTATGTCAGTAAGGGCTAATCGTAGGCCCGCTGATTTGCCGCAAAACGCGATTGATCCTTATGAAATTGTATTGGGTAAATCCCGTTTTTATCAAAACGCGATATACGCCAATTAAAAAAATCACTTTTACTGAAAAAAAAAAAAAAAATTATATATCGCGTTTTGCGCCTAAACTCTTCATATATATACAGAGGTTCACAAACAAAGACCTAATTTCTGTGATAATATGGTACAAATGCAGATACAGCATGACATAATTAAACCATGTTTTAGCTGTATATATTGTTCTGTACAATAATGTTAAATGTTCGCTGAGTTCTTCTAAACAACTTGCTCTGTTGGGCGTACCATCAGTTCGTGAATCTGAAATTAATTAAACAATGAATGAATGAATGAATGAATGAAATATGACTGACATAAAACGATTGAATGAATGCATGAAACCAAGAAAATCGATAAATAGATAAATAAATGCATGAACAATGTAATGACGTCACAGAAAGTATTAAACTGGTATTACCGGGCGTCGGTATAAATTGTATCCTATTCCTTATATGACGATTTTCAGAAGATGCTTCGCTTCTTAAATTATTGTATTCGAGATTTCGACTACATATAGCGTGATAACTGTCCAAAAGTCCATAAAGCTCTCTTACCGTCAGAGTACTACATTTAGGGAAGAGATTTCGGTTTGAGGAAGAGTTTCAAACGTTTGTTTCACACATTCATATCAAATGTAACAAATATAATTGCCACCAGCGGACAAAAGCAGGCTCGTAGGAATGCTATATGAAGGTGTCACATTCTCTTAGGGTATGGCACCGACCATATTTTTATATTTATTTATATAGAGCATAACAATACACAACATACATTTTTAGCCTCAAGGGATAGGGACGTAGTCGAGTAGTAAAGCGCTCGCTTGATGTGCGGTCGGTTTGGGATCGATCCCCGTCGGTGGTCCCATTGGGCTATTTCTCGTTCCGGCCAGTACGCCACGACTGGTATATCAAAGGCCGTGGTATGTGCTATCATGTCTGTTGGAAAGTGCATATAAAAGATCCCTTGTTACATTAGAAAAAATGTAGCGGATTTCTTCTGATGATTACGGATTAAAATTACCAAATGTTTGACATCCATTAATCAATGTGCTCTAGTGGTGTCGTTAAACAAAACACACATTAACTATTAACAATATTAACTATTAAAATACAAATAAATGTTCACATAAAAAAACCATTCATCCTCAAGTGAGAGGGGGTTGTGAAACACACGCACACCAGCCATCCACCGGTTGATATGTGTGCAAAGATCCAGCTGATCATAGAGAAATTCCCTCTAACAAAACCCACCAGGAAAACACCAATAAAATAATACATTCTCCGTGTACGTAACTCTCAAGTAGGCCTACATTATCAACCCATCTGAATGTAGTGAATGACTTGACTTCACAATTATTTGATTGTTTTGTTGTTATTATTTGTGTTTTAGCATGTTCTAAAGTTTACCTGGACATGCTCTGGTGCAGCCAAAGCAAACTCTATCATCTTGGCTATGTCCTCTGCCTGTAATGCCTGAAATACACAACTAACAATAATAACAACACCAATAACAATATCAACAACAACAATAATATTAATTGTAGTAATGTATGTATATATGGGTGTATGTATAGATGTATGTATGTATGTATTGTATGTGTGCGTGTGTGTGTATGTATGTATATATGTACGTGTATATATCTCTGTGTGTGTGTGTGTGTGTGTGTGTGTGTGTCTGTGTGTCTGTGTGTGTGTGTGTATCGTTGAATAACACTGGCACCAGATAACTGAAGTGTGTGCCACGAACAACGTGCTTAAACCCTTCCACTAATACATACATTCATTCATTCATTTATAGTGGTTTTCATGCTTATGTCTAATTAAGGTTCAAGCACGCTGTCCTGGACACACACTTCAATTATCTGGACTGTCCAGGACAGAGGGTTATTGCTTAGTGAGAGAGACGTCAGTGTAGTGGCCTTACACCTACCCATTGAGTCGTTAAACTCGCTCTGGGTGGGAGCCGGTACCGGGAGGCGAACCCAGTACATATCCACTAGCTTAACTAATACACTACCGAGGCCGGTTCATGTGGACACCTCACCTGTCTTGCAGTGTAGAGCTCCTGGGCGGCGCTGGCCGACCCGTACATTGTCTCGGCGAAATGGGTTTTAATCAGCCCGGGACTGATGCTCTGAAAGCAGAAAAACACAGAGGATTACGTATTTTTCTGTCTGTGAAACTGTTAAAAGGGTCAGGAATGCATAAAAGTACGAGATAGGGGGCAGGGGTGGGCGCAAATCCTTAAATTCGGACCAAAAAAAAGAAGAGATATTCTGGCAAAAACGATAGAGATATTCGGGCAATATGAGCTGGTTTAAAACCTTTTCACCATGTAGGCCTATTTCCATTATTCTATCCACAATATTATTTGTAATTCGTTTGTAACCCTATTTCACTGTTTGGCAGTAATGCTAATATGGATAAATGAAATGTTGTAATCCAGATTCAGGCATTTTCGTCGAATTCGGCCAAAATCCGGCTTGCCCCCCCCCCCCCCCCCCCCCCCCCCCCGGACAAAAACGGGAGCCCGTACGCCTATGTAGGACCTCGCAGGGTACGACTTTTGGCATCCAGCAGTAACTCGTCAGATTCCGCGGTACATTTTATATTGAAATCTAAGTACCTAAACGACATTTAAAACAAGCGACTTCGTTGCTTATAGCAGTATATGATCTGAAATGTGACCTGTTCTTTGCCTTAAGCACTGAATCCAAAGGTGCATGACCAAAGAATCATTTAAAAGTAGGTTTAAAATTGAAAATTATGCACTCAGCATCATTACCTAGTCTAGGTTTGAAGTTTTAAAATGTAAAGGGCTATAAGCCACACTCTTTAATCTTTTAATGTAAAAGGTTATACGCAGACATCCAGATCGCAGAATCTTCCATAGTAATAATTCAACATGTAAAAGGCTATAAGCAGACGTCCAGATCGCAGAATCTTCCATAGTAATAATTCAACATGTACACATTGGACAATGAGGTTTAATTTCTTAGTTTTTTGTTGGCTAACTTGAAGTATGTATCTTCATACTTGATCACATATTTTTACGTTAACACAATTTGCTTCTTATATTACACATGTATACACCAATATAAAGCTGCTTCCTCTCTTGAAAACAGCCCAGAAATCACAACTGTCTAACCATAATTAACAATAAACACCAGCAGACAGTAACAACATATATATGGCGAACTTACAGTTACTCGGATATGCGAGTTAATGCCCCTGAGTTCCCAGCGCACGCCCTCTGTGAGCGCAGTGACGGCGTACTTTGTGGCGGAGTAGAAGTGACTCTTCCCAACACGATGACCCGACAGACTGAAACGAAACAAAAAGAGTCACTTGTCACTTTTGCCTTAGTTTCAGAAAGAAGACAGCTATTAATACTTTGAAAATATCTCTTTTGGCGGGACGTAGCCCAGTGGTAAAGCGCTCGCCTGACGCACGGTCGGTCTAAATGAATGTTTAACGACACCCCAGCACGAAAAATACATCGGCTATTGGGCGTGAAACTATGGTAAATGCAAAACAAATTTGATGATCAACATGAATATAAAAATTCAAGAGTCAAATAAAAACACAGTGTAAAGAACTGTGCAAAAAATACAAATATCACAGATATAGAAAATTAAAATTTACAATAAAAGTCAGTATCGCGTAAAAACTGCAATAAAAGTTCTGGATGGAATCGAAATGATTCCATCACATTTCTTTGTCCAAATAATGGTCGGTCTAGGATATTTCTTGTTTCAGCCAGTGCGCCACGACTGGTATATCAAAGGCATGTGCTTATCCTGTCTGTGGAATGGTGCATATAAAAGATCTCTTGCTACTAATGTTACTAAAAATGTAGCAGGTTTCCTCTCTAAAACTATATGTCAAAATTACCAAGTATTTGACATCCAATAGCCGATTATTAATAAATCAATGTGTTATAGTGGTGTCGTTAAAAATATGGTCTTACAGAGGAAACTCACTACAGTTTTTCCTATTAATAGTAAGGTATATTTTATATGCACCATCCCACAGAAAGGATATTAACACATACCACGGCCTTTGTTCTACCAGTCATGGTATACTGGATGAATCGAAAAATAGCCCAATGGGCCCACCGACGTGGATCGATCCTGAACGGGCTGCGCATGATGCGAGCGCTTTACCACTGGGCTACTTTCCACCCCTAGACAATGTCAAGGTCATACCTGTTGATATTGATGATGTGGCCATCATCCACGCCTCGTTGCCTCATTGATTTAACCGATTCCTGGGTGCACAAGCAAAGAGCCATCACATTAACCTGGTGATAAATACAATAGTTTTCAATTAGATCGGGAAACTAAATACTCAGTTTTAACACCAATGCTTCTAGTATGACACGTTTGTTTTGGAAATACGGAAATGGTGCGGTATGACTTTCTTTGCCTTTCAGTTTATCGCGCGATATACAATTACACAATATAACATGAAGTACCAAAATAATATATTGCTACTGTATAAAACATTAATCCGAAATGGGTCTAAATGACATGTTTTGTAATGAAAGATGTGAAAACTACAAATCCATTATAGTTGGGGCGTAGCCAGAGAGAAATAAAAAACGCCGAGGCAAACCCAGACCTGTAAAATAAATATCAGTGTCATGTGAAAAATAAAATAAATCTGCCTCATGCTGGCTACGCCATTGTTATAGAATCCAAAATCTTATCCATACAAAACCAAAATTGCGAAAATGATCGCTTCGTTCGTGTGTCGCTCGCATAAGTGTAATTTAGCGTAACCCTTTTTTTCTTTTCTTTTTTTGTTTGCGCATTACATTTAGGACATCATTTACAAATTGGATTATCTGAATTTGTTCTGCGTAATCGATAAATAGTTTACGTCAGTTTTCAATTCTCAAAGACCTGAAACCAGTCCACGGGATCTGTTAGATTACCACAAACGCAATAGGCAATAAACAAGTATATTATTATTATTATTATTATTATTATTAATTATTATTATTATTAAGAATTTCATTCTAAGAGGGGGCAGGACTCAGCCCAGTGGTAAAGCGCTCGCCTAATGTAGCCACGTCTGTGCTAAGTAACAAAGATTGTGGCCTCCATTATGGTTGTATTTACAGAATTGATCTTTGTACGCAATATTTAGCATGATTTGTGTACAGTAGTCGACTGGACCTGAGCGCAAAAAAGATACTTGCGAATTGCGACATCATCCAAATCAAAAGACGAGAAGCGGCCAGAAAGATGAAAACTGTTAAATGGCCTTGTGTATTATATTGTAGATAACGCATAATATTAATCGAAATATTGTATTTTTCTAATGCTGGAGTGGGTTAAAATGATTAAAACGATTAAAACTAAAAGTACATTGAGACGGTCTCATTCATTCATGAAAAACGTATACATGAATGATAAACGTATGCTAAAAAATAAATAATAATTAAAAAAAAAAATTCAAGACGCAAAACCAAACTATACCTCCCACATATTTCTCCATTTGTCTTTGTCCCCATCTATGATTGGTGCCTCCAAGGCTAGGCCAGCGCAATTGACGCAGACGTCAACACCACCCCATTGGCGGGAAATTTCAGCAAACATTCCCAATATATCTTTTTCCTTTGTCAAATCACATTTGACTGGTAGCATTTCACCACGACCTGATGCTTTGATGTCGTCTGCTAATTTCTGAAAATCGCAAGTTATTGAATAATATATTACACAATGTTTATGCATGGATGTTTTTGTTTTTTTTACCTCTGTAAACTTATTTTGCTGGAAATTTTATGATTTTGTTACTTTTCAGTAACCATTCATTTTATTGTGGCTCGTGTTAATATCTTTAATAAAATACAAATATTATTTGTATTGTAGATTAAATATAATATATTAATCAACTAGGAAGAATTCAGGACAACACAAAGTGAAACGATCAAAACCATCACTCGCCTGACCCGTGTTTGGGTCGAAGGATCGAACCCCCTCAGTAGACCCATTCTCTTATTGTTTTGTCCGTTCCAACCAGTGCTACATGACTATAATATATCAAAGGCCATGGTGTGTTATGTACTCTCTGTGGGAAAGTATATATGAAATATACCTTGCAGCCAATGGAAGAATATAGCGGATTTCCTCTAAGACAATGTGTCATAATTACCAATGTCTGACAACCAATAACCGATGAATAATAAATAAATAAGCTCCAGTGGTTTTGTTAAACAAAACAAACCAACTAATAAAGAGATACACAGTATATATATATATATATATATATATATATATATATATATATTATACCTTCAGCTTGTCAATGCTTCTTGCGCAGCCTACCACCTTCATGCCGAGTGACGCTAGCAGTCGAGCAGTGGCGTCACCAACTCCCATAGAGGCTCCCGTTACCAAGACAACTCGTCCCACCCAGCGTTCCATTACTCTAAAGGAACAAACACAAGAGAATGTTAGATTCAAAGGCAGGGCTAGAATTTTGTGAAATGGTGGGGTGCCTGTGTTCACTGAAATAACTGATATAAATACAAGTACATGAGTTCATGACAGCAGATTAGGTTCGCCACCTAAAGTTGGAGTCGGTGTCGGGTTACGCTTCTTAATTCCACAGGTCTGAATTCACGACAAAGTTAACTTGGAAACAAATTATCCCATTCTGTTATCCCATGCGTGTGTGCAGGGAGGGGGTTTCTGGAGTCGAATACACCCCGACCCCGACCCCTCTCCCATCCAAACCGCTTATTCAAAAATATCAGCCCATTTGTGTTAAAATGTGCTCACGTCAATTATATTTTTGATGTATTTTCAGGGAGAGCATGACTCGACCCCCTAAAAACTCCGCTCGTCATAGTCTAGCCCCCTTCCTGCATAAATTCATGTACACGCGCCTGTATCGGTCGACAAATGGTTTATGCATTATCAGGCACGGCAGAATCAAATGAATATGACACTGGTCAGCCTTGTGGAGTTTACTGAGACCTGCGGTACTCTTGTGGTTTATTTAAAAAGTAGAAAAGAAAGAAATGTTTTATTTAACGACGCACTCAACACATTTTATTTACGGTTATATGGCGTCAGACATATGGTTAAGGACCACACAGATTTTGAGCGGAAACCCGCTGTCGCCATTACATGGGCTACTCTTCCGATTGGCAGCAAGGGATCTTTTATTTTCGCTTCCCACAGGCAGGATAGCACAAACCATGGCCTTTGTTGAACCAGTTATGGATCACTGGTCGGTGCAAGTGGTTTACACCTACCCATTGAGCCTTGCGGAGCACTCACTCAGGGTTTGGAGTCGGTATCTGGATTAAAAATCCCATGCCTCGGCTGGGATCCGAACCCAGTACCTACCAGCCTGTAGACCGATGGCCTGCCACGACGCCACCGAGGCCGGTAAGTAGAAAAGAACCCTGCTAATGACACAAATAGGGACGGGACGTAGCCCAGTGGTATCTCGCCTGTTGTGCGATCGGTCCAGGATCGATCCCGTCGGTGGGTCCATTAGGCCAATTCTCGTCTGAGCCTGTGCTACATAACTGGAGTAGCAAAGGCCGTGGTATGTACTATCCTGCTTGTGGGATAGTACATATAAGATATCCCTTGTTGCTAATCGCAAAGAGCAGTCCATTGCGTGACGGCAGCGTGTTTTTTTCTTTCATTATTTGTGTGGTCTTTAACCACATGTCCATACGCTATAACCGTAAATAAAATATGTTGAGTGCGTCATGAAATAAAAACATTTCTTTCTTTCTTTCACGAAGATAAATCATTCCTATTAGTCGCAGGGACAGGCAGTAGTCAGAGGTAGAACGCTCACCTGAGATACCATGGGTCGTAGGATCAATCGACCTCGATGGACTAAGGTTTTCTCATCTTTCCAAAGCACGGCTGGTACATAAAATACTATGGTATGAACTGCTTTGTCTATGGCAAAGTACATATAAAAACGTCTTGTTTATTTTTGGTAGAGTCAGCCTTCGTGGAAGAAGGATGACAGTGTGTGTATTTTATCTCTTTCTATCGACAAAGTGTCGAAAACACCCTATGTTAAAAATCAAATAATGTACGGTAAAATACGTTCGGCTATTACAGCTTACAAATGAATCGCCACCCCGGTGTTTGTAGCACTCTAGTTGCATTTAATGCTGAGCGCAAAACGTAAACTTGGGTTAGCTACTTTATCATGTGATGGCCCATTGGGCTATTTCTCGTTCAAGCCAGTGCACTACAACAAATGTAGCGGGTTTCCTCTCTGAGACTATATGTCAAAATCACCAAATGTTTTACACCCAAAAGCCGAAGATTAATAAATCAGCGTGCTCTAGAGGTGTCGTTAAACAAAACTAAACTTTAACAAACTTTTCAATGCTAGGCGCAAAACGTAAACTTGGGTTCGTTACTGTATCATGTGATGAGGTGTGGAGAAAATTGTGCGGAAGGATCTAGGCTGGCGAACGAAGGTTTTTTGTTGTTTGTTGTTGTTTTTGTGGTGGGTGGGTTGTGGGCGGGTGGCATGCTCATCCGGAAAATACATTTTAAAAAAGAAAATTTCTTGGAACTGGGGAGCTTCGACACCCAACCTACACCTCTACACACGCGCCTGCTTTCCTGTTAAAGCATACACTGAAAGAAAGGAAATGTTTTATTTAACGACGCACTAAACACATTTTATTTACAGTTATATGGCGTCGGACATATGGTTATGGACCACACAGATATGGAGAGAGAAAACCCGCTGTCGCCACTTCATGGGCTACTCTTTTCGATTAGCAGCAAGAGATCTTTTATATGCGCCATCCCACAGACAGGGTAGCATATACTACGGCCTTTGATATACCAGTCGTGGTGCAATGGCTGGAGCTAGACATATGACAGAAGGGGTAGGGGTGTCATAGTGTGGGTGGGTGAATCACACCTCTGGCGAGCGATCTACCGCCGAACTCTATACAACACCGATTCAGTTGAAATAAGGCCAGTCAGCGTTATGAATTACAAATTGTTTTGTGAATGCTATATATAACAAGGCCTTCTTTTGCCAAATCATAGCCAACACTCACACAATCTAGATTGACAATCACTCAACTATGACGTGAGTTATATTTAATGCTGTAATCTCCACATAGTGACATACCTGTTTCCTGGTGCACGATCTGCAGACACGAATACCTACCTGGACACGTTGTAGTTTCGTGGTATTTCCTCATCAATAAATACACGCAGCATGTGACCTAGATAGACTCGTGCATTACAATAGCAAATCAATGCACGGTCTACCAGCTCGACTAAAAGTTAAAAAGCAAAGAAAACCAACAGCTTTAATAGGCCTATGCATTTGAACTGGATTGACTGATTGATTGAAAACACATTTTGTTGTATAAAGAACAGAAGAATGGGATACAAGTTTGACGAGGCCCTCTTCTTTATACATACAATATACATGGCGACCTATATTACATAGCTGTACATTTAAACTACATTTAAACAGTCAAGGATAACTGGATCCTCGGGGTAGTCAATAAGGTAAGGGTGCATGTAAAAAGGTACTGAAGAGGGAGACGTGGCTGGAAGGGTGAGAACAGGGATGGTGAGATTGTGATTTAAAAAATATGATTAAACTAGGTATCAAAATACACCCTACCACCCCCCCCCCCCCCCCCCCGCCACCACCAAAAAAAACAACAAAACAAAACAAACCATCACCAACATGATGCTCTCCCACAAGACAAAAAAAGAAAACGTTTGTTTTATTTAACGACAGACAAAAAAAAAGACGTTTTATTTAACGACGCACTCAACACATTTGTTTTACGGTTATATGGCGTCAGACATATGGTTAAGGACCACACAGATATTGAGAGAGGAAACCCGCTATCGCCACTTCATCGGCTACTCTTTTCGATTAGCAGCAAGGGATCTTTCATATGCACCATCCCAGACAGGGTAGTACATACCACGGCCTTTGATATACCTGTCGTGGTGCACTGGCTGGAACTCCCAAAATACAAAACCAACTGAATGTAGCTACTGAAGGTTCACTCAAGTTTAAAAAAAAAAAAAAAAAAAAAAATTGTTTTATTTTACGACACACTCAACACATTCTATTTACGGTTATATGGTGTCAAACATATGGTTAAGGACCACACAGATAATGAGAGAGGAAACCCGCTGTCGCCACTTCATGGGCTACTCTTTTCGATTAGCAGCAAGGGATCTTTATATGCACCATCCCAAGGACAGGGTAGTACATACCACGGCCTTTGATATACCAGTCGTGGTGCACTGGGTCGAACGAGATCGATCTCAGACCAGTTTTAAAAGAAACAACGCATATTACCGTTTCCATCAGAAACAGTTGTGTGTAGAAAACAAAACAATAATTCTGAGAGTACTGCTGAAGCAATACATGTCCCATACCGGACCCAACTAATTTTTGTGGTTCCTAAAGTCAAGGGCTATAACTGAAAAATTGGTAAATTGCCATGAAAGTCAAACTTGATTTGTAACAGTACATGATAAAACTATAAACAAAATTTCAGCTCAATATCTCAAGGAATTGTGATGGTGGTGGTGGTGGTGGTGGTGGGGGGGGGGGGGGGGGGGACTGGACACATGCGAAAATGTTTGGGTTTTTATTTTCTAAGTTCAATGGCCATAATTCTGTCCAAAATGAGTAAATCGTCATGAATGTAACACTTGATCTGTAACAATACATGATAAAGCTATACACAAAATTTCAGCTCAATATCTTAAGGCATTGTGAAAAAAAACATCCGGAAAACTATGTGGGACAGACGGACGGACTGAAATAAAACTTTGGCTACAGTTGCCTCCGGTTGGACCGGTAGGGGACTAATAAACCTGCACATAAAGACACTATATTTCCTCTACTGTTTGTCATAACACTATAATTCAATACTTTATCTACTACCTTTTCATGGAGCTTGTCAACATATGTATGCAGAATAGCTCCATTATGAAAACCACATCGATTGAAGTGTGTATGCATATCGTTTTGCATGTACCATGTGTTGGCGCTGTAAACAATAACTGACATGACAGCAGGGTGTGCATGTGTGTGTGTGTGGGGGGGGGGGGGGGCACCTGCTGTTTGATACAAAACTGCTTATAACTACAAGAAACAAATGGTTTATTTCAAGACGCAGCTTATGAACGAAAGATAACGTTACGGCAACAACCAAAACTGGTAGTAATGTGTACTGTACAACTTTTGCAAACAGAGAGAGTCCACGATTTTTTTCATTTACAAAAGGAGGTCCACACACAAAGTCCCCATTTCTCTGATTATATGGTACAAATACAAATACAACGTGGGCTAATTAAAACCATGGTTTTTTTCTGTAAAAATTGTTCTTCTAAATAATTTGCTCTGTTGGATGTACGATCAGCTCATGAATCTAAAATTAATTAAATAATGAATGAATGAATAAATGAATGAGCAATTGAAACAATGAATGAATGAAATATCAATGAAATATAACGATTGATTGAATGAATGAATGAATGAGCAATTGAAACAATGAATGAATGAAATATCAATGAAATATAACGATTGATTGATTGAATGAATGAATGAATGAATGAGCAATTAATACCCGTCCGAATGTCCGTCTAGCTCTCTTACAGTCAGAGTACTCGGGCTACACGGGTTTAGCCTCCGACATCCCCTGTGACGGAGTCTGAGACAGTAATGTTATGACAACGCCATACAAATTGTATGCGTGTGATGTCATTAGAGATGGCGTCTGGACTCGGAAGTTTTATAAACACTGGCCCAGATGTCTGTAGCAGACCCATTATTTATCCATTCGATTCTTGTAAGCGATGAAGACGTTAGTTTATGCTCTCTTGAGTTACACACACACACACACACACACACACACACACACACACACACACACACACACCCTACGTGGGGGGACTCATTGCAAGTTACGGAGTGCTATTGGAGTACCGCATCGAGTACACCGGGTCACGGGCAACCGTGACTTTGGTGTACGGCGCCCAGTACCACTTAAGAAGAGGAGGACAAGATGGAAGAAGAGGAGAAACCCGACAGGAGCGGTTCGGGGGGGGGGGGGGGGGGCAATCCCGGTGGCTAAACTACCGGCAGCGGCTCCTTCTGCGTCAGCGCCCGCGGCGATTTCACCAAAGAAGAGGAAGGAAGAGACAGTAGTCCCGACCGTTCCAGCTTCTACTTCAAAGGCGGCCCAAGTTCATGAGTCTACAATTTGCAGAACTCCGATCCGACGGCCCACTTCTCCTGCGCTTTCTCTGCTGACCATTGATGTGTCGCCAATTTTACCGGTGACACCAATTGGAACGCAGGACCGTCAAGGTGCCGTTGGAAAGCGGAAGGCAGAAACGTCGACAGCGGTCACTACCACCAGGACACCGCCTAAACAACCGCAGCCACCACCCGAAGGTGCAGAGTCCGGAGACACCATGGAGCCCTGGACTCTGCACGGGAAGCTGTCTCGACGCTTCTCCAAGTGCGTTGTCTTAGACGTGCCAGACATCAAACGACTACTAGCTGTACCAAGATGCAGGAACTTTGAGAACATTCCAGACGGACGGGGAGAGTTTGAGATGCACCCAGTGACGTTCAAGGACGGACGACCAGCTGTCAGTATAACCCATCATCTGGACAACCGATACAGCCAGGCTCTACTGTTCGAGGAAATGGACATTTCGATTCATCGCCTGATGAAGAAGGTGTTCGGGGTTCAGTATCCTGCACTCACCAAACTGCTATTGAAGCCAGACATACATCAATCTAATTAAAATTAGCTCCACTATTACATGTGGATCTAAAGACAGCCAGTTGGAGCTCATGTCCACCAATCAAAACCTTACTTGCAGAATCCTGCCAGTGATTTAAAAATAATTTGAAAACATTCCGAATTATCCCGAGGGTATACGACATGTTTCGTGTGAATTACGAATGCCTTAAAACATGTTTTATTTTATAAAATAAATAATTTGTAATGTTAAACTGAAGACTGATGTTTTTTTGTTTTTTTTTATAAATAAATAATTTTTAATGTAAAATTGAAGACTGATAACCCACCTCGTACGTATTAATATGGTTCGCTGTACTGCGGCCACTAAAATAGACGCGCCCGATATTTTTATAATTTGTATGCTCCCAAATAACGTTATAAAAGGAGAAGTGTGATTGGTCAATATTTAAATTATTATTTATAGACGAAATGTTACCTGGACATTGGGGACTACGCAGTGTTGTTAGTTTTAAATCACTGGCAGGATTCTGCAAGTAAGGTTTTGATTGGTGGACAGGAGCTCCAACTGGCTGTCTTTAGATCCACATGTAATAGTGGAGCTAATTTTAATTAGATTGGACATACATCAGCTGGTCCCCCATCTGGACACGAGGGTGTTTCTCTCCTCTCCTTAGTCAACCTTATCTAAGACAGGTAACCTCCTTTTTGGGCTTAGTTGGACTTTAAAACTTTTGCGGCCGTGGTTAAAAATTTCTGTTTATTTTTTTATAAATAGTCCGACGCACTTTACTTTGGCGCCCGTTCAATTGCTCAAAATCACCTCAAAACCTTTTAGACCGAGCAGTTAAAACTACTTTTTGGCTCAACTTTAGTCCAAACATGGCTGGATGCAGTTATTCTCTGTAAACTTAGGTTTTTGACAGGTTTTACCAAGGAATCGAACTTCAGCCAATGACAGCTTGGCCTCACTTGGTGTCTACTATTTGGTCCGCGCTTTCGCTGGACTTCACTAATTTTGCCCACTTCAAACTCAATCCCCCCCCCCCCCTCCCCCCCTGCTCCGGAATTAGTCACTGGCGAAGTCAGAGGTGGGCGTGCCTGAACCTTTGTGGATATGGGCACGTAAAAAAAAAAAAAGTTCCCATCCCATCCCATCCCATTATTTATCTGGATCTATAGAAGAAAGGAACATTTTAACGCATGACTACAAACTAACCTATGCTTAAGGAAAATAACTGCATTTTAAACAAAAACTTTGAGTAGTACAAATGAAAGATAACGTCGGTGGCAAACAACCAGAACTGGTAATATTGGTTTATGTACACTTTTTTGTTTCATTTTGGGTGTAGGTACAGGTGATAGAAATGATGCAAAGCTATATCAAACCTCCATAGTAGACCCGTTTCCCCTCTCCCAGCCAGTGCCCCTGGTATGTGCTGTCCTGTCTGTGGGAAAGTACATATAAAATATCTCTCGCTGCTAATGGGAAAATGTAGCAGGATTTCTCTGAAGACTAATAGTCTATATCATAATTACCAAATATTTGACATCCAGTAGCCGGTGATTAATAAATCAATGTGATCCAGTGGTGTCGTTAAACAAAAAAACTTTAAATATTGTTAACCATCTGCTGTATCTGCATCTGTATCATGCATGACATATAAAACAACACAGCAATCTTTATAAAATATTTATTCCAACATGTAAGTGCAGGATATTCATATGAACATTTGTTACAGCACTAAGTGTCGGACCAGAGATCTTGAGGCAACCACTGGTGCGGAGGTCATAAGTCTGGTAGATGCTCATTATTACTATTATTCATATTTTGTTTGCACTTCATTAAAAGTGTGTGAATGAGTGGGAACCAAACTATATTCTGAACCCATCTCTGATTAGGGTACACGGAACATGGTTTGGTTATGGCACACTGAACAGGTTCTCATCCGCTAACTGCATATTTTTCACTTCATATGACTGATAATACTTTTTAAAACATTTACTTACAAAGAACACAAATTAGTTGTTTTTGTAGCAATTATAATTTTGTTATTTGGGAGGAGGCAGCACACAGTACAGACATAATAAAACTCTACAGGGAACAAAATCATCTGCTATTTTGGTCATACAGCAACATGTCAACAAGTAGTAAAAAAGGCAAACAAATTAAATATACGTTTTTGAGTTTAATGACTGTGGGAAGGAAATGACCTCCACCCATAAGGCTGGAAATATGACTGCATGTAGGAAATGACCTCCACCCATATTATCTTAATAACAGCCATGACACCGACTTAAAACAGAAATATTTCCAGCATGAATCCTCAAGTTGAAGTGTTAACATGACTGACTAAACCTCAGGACAAACATCAGACATCACACTGTGAAATATCTCATTGTGTTCACTTCACGGAGACACACACAACTAGAAATCAAACTGTCTTGTACAGCACTTGGTGGATCAACACACGTCATCTTGGGGGCTTCTTCTTTCCGTAGTTTATTACAAACTCTTCTGGCCTGCAATAAATCAAATAAAATTATGTCAGGGGTGCACAAATCGGTTGTCCGAGCGCCCGGGACAACCAATATATGTTGCGGGCAACCATTCTTTGTCAAACAGTTGCCCGACGGGCAACCAAGAAAATCATCAAACAAGTAAAATGAAAAACAAAACTTCCCGACACTCGAACAGTCACGGGCAATTCAAAAGTATCGAAACTGATAACTTGACTGACAGGCAATATAAATATCCACCCTAACGCTGCCATCCACTCAGCGTCCACCGTGCATGATTTTGACGAGTTCAATGCAGACAGATACGTTTCAGAATGGTGGTTATTAGCAAAGGGCACAAGACATATGAAAGGCCACAAACTACACCAACAACCATCCAGTTCTGAGCTAAACATTTGTCTACGCCATTTTCTATCTTCCGATGTGAACAATCGGTGACATAATCTATCCGACACCTAACATATAATAATAATCATACCAAATATTAACGGATCTCGCGACTGGTAACGAGAAGCGGTGTCATCAAGAATTCAGCATAACAATGTTTGCTTATTTTAATAATCACAGTTATTAATTTTAACGGCAACATGTATGCAAGAAAAGTCTGAAAAATCTGTAGCGTGTTATTTTAATTCTGTAAAGTCTTTGAGCCAAAGTAATAAAAACGGACCGAAATTGCGTGTCAGTTTCAATACACATGCTAGTTCAGGGCCAAAGACAAGTAGGCTAGGGCCGAGTTAACTAGACCGAGCAAAACAAAAACGTCCGCTAAACTGGTTTATGCGCTTCGCGTTAAACCCAATGTCCACGTCGGGAACCAATCGCATAGTTCGCGAACGTTTGGAAAACGTTCGTTGGCTGTCTCAGTGTACATATAGGTCACGCTTGACAGTCAGCCGAGACTGTTGCACGTGTCAAAAGACATCGTTGCAGACATTAAACAATACGATTACACGCAAGTAAATCTTGATGTAAATTTGTGAGAAAACCCACCACCACCAAATAGTTGTTCGCATCAATGAATACTTAATTGCTGTTTCGTTTGTTTATTTCCGTTGTCTTTGTTAATTTCGCACTCATGCATTTCGCAATCGCGGGAAAGGAACATGCAGTATTTATACAAATTGCGGTTAAACATACACTGAATACAATTAGTTAAAAATAATCATGATATTTGTTAGATAAAATATTATATAAATTTGTTGACTGTGAGGTGACATCTCAAAAGTAAGCTAGATTTTAAAAAGACCGTAAAATTTGAATTCATTATCTTTTTAATCAAAACCTTCTGACGTAAATGGATAGTTGTCATAACGTGAAGTCAGCATTCTTAGGCTAAGTATTTTACAAGATGAAATCAACAACAAGCATTTAACACGACGCGGAAATCGACAAAATGGCGCAAATTACGAAATTGTTGGGGAATAGATGGGTTATTTTAAAATACAATTAAAAGCAGTTCATACCAAAATAAAGATTGCTATTTTACAGAAATAATGAGCACTGTTTAAAAAAAGAAGAAGAGTATTGGCTCTCAGATTTTTATTAATGACATAGGCCTTAGAATTTGGTGTGTGTTTGCAGAGGGCATTGGCTTCCAACTCTGCATATCTCCCCTAACCCACTGAAAAATCAAAGTAATATATTAACTGCCCCTACCCCCATTGCACTCTTTGATTTTGATCGGGAATAATTTTGTTATTCAGATGTATTCCAGTTTGTACATAATTAGCTGAAAAAGATACATTTTCATATTCATATATAAATACTCTATACAGTACTACACAAAACAATTTTGGCTAAAACATTTTCATTATGGCAAATAAAAATCCCATTTGGCAATGTTTTTGGCTACAGGTATTTTTAATCCTTGATGAGCCCTGAATTCATCAAAGTATTATGACTGACAGCGAGATCGAACCACCTCTGTGGATCCATTCAGCTGATTGGTTTGTTTCTCGTTCCAACCAGTGCACAACAACCGGACAAAGGCTGTGGTATGTGCCTTTCTGTCTGAGATCGAACCACCTTTGTGGATCCATTCAGCTGATTGGTTTGTTTCTCGTTCCAACCAGTGCACAACAACCGGACAAAGGCTGTGGTATGTGCCTTTCTGTCTTCTGCATATAAAAGATCCCTTGCTGCATTAAGGAAAAATGTAGTGGGTTTCCTCTGATGATTACGAGTCAGAATTACTAAATGTTTGACATCCAATAGCCGATGATTAATTAATCAGTGTGTTCCAGTGGTGTCGTTAAACAAAACTAACTTTTTGTCAGCCTAAGCGAAGATGAGCTGTAGATAAACAATGTTAAAAAAGAAATAAAACTAAACTGATAAGTAATGATAATAATAAAAACATTTTAAATTTCAGTTTCCTTTTAAAGACAGTTCAAAATTATATTCATAAAACGTTTTATGAAATATGTGGGCAACCAAGAGATGAAACATCATCCAAACTTCAGCTACTGGGTTGCCCACCGGGCAACTATCACAATTTCACATTTGTGCACCCATGTATGTCATCTAAGCTTTTATGTTAAAAACACCCTCATGTAGACGAAACACTTTCTCATCTAAAGGTCTCTTCAAATAGAATGGAGGGAGTTGTAGGATACAGCTACATGAAATGGGCCAGATAGAGCTCAGTATAACAGTGGCAGGATAAAGCTCAATGAACTGGCCGGATATATCTAAGGGAAATGGAGACAGGATATATCTCAGTGAAATGGGCAGGATACAGCTCAGTGAAACTGGCGGTATATAGCTCAGTGAAATAGGAGTGGGACATAACTCAATGAATAAGAGGTGGGACATAGCTCAATGATTAAGAGGTGGGACATAGCTATGTGAAATATGGGTGGAATATAGAAAAGTGAAGTGGATGGAATATAGCTCAGAGAAATGTCTCAGTAAAACAGGCAGAATATAGCTCCCTGAAACAGTAGGATATCACTCAAAGAAATGCAAAGGATATAGCTCAGTAACACAGGGGTGGTGTGACGGAACATGCTCTTATCTTTTCGCCTGTGGTGCGGTTTTACGACCGTGGATTCTGGCGAACTAGGCGACAGTAAGTCTGGTCATCTAAGAAGAAATACCGTCCCTGGGAGTTGTGGAAATACCACATGATAGGTGAGGTACTGCGTTGTGCCCCCAGGCGATATTCGCTGTCTCTGAGATTTTTGAATAAATAGA
Organism: Gigantopelta aegis; assembly: GCF_016097555.1. Lineage (NCBI taxonomy): Eukaryota > Metazoa > Mollusca > Gastropoda > Neomphalida > Peltospiridae > Gigantopelta > Gigantopelta aegis. The sequence continues at coordinate 91,486,727 of NC_054704.1, read as the reverse complement.
TAGGATTTTAGATATATCGGGGAGAAACATTGGAAGTATCCAGGGGAACGGACGTCGTCCACTGAACGATCTATATAAGTTCAGTCTGGACGTGGTAAATATATTTTTCTGCTCTGTTGTATAACCTTGATGTGATTGATGTGACTTTAAATATTTTAATACTGTATTATACCAATATTCTTTAGACAGTGTATCCGGTATTCTGATGAAGTAAATTGTAGGATTCACTGTTCTAATATTTTTATACGAGTATTTGGTAAGATAAGCTTAGCCGGTCATCCTAGAGGACCTAGGTAAACTGTATGTTATTGTCTTTATTGTGATATGTACCAGTATTAATTCTGTATTACAAGGTTACTGACGGAGTATTTAAGGGTTCATTAAAAATTAACCAGTTAGGAATAGAGTTGTAATTCCTTTATTAATTAAGTTCCCCTGGAAGCATTTCTCAATTATCACATGTGTGTGCATTGTATCACGATGAAGTGATTAGAATATTGTGTAAACTAGACACCTAGTGATTAACTAATTAAGTGATTAGCTTTGGGTTGTGTTTATATTTTTGTTGTTAATTAACTACTGCGGCAAGTACATTTGTCAGCGTAGTGTTAATACAGATTCCAAAGTGTATTGTGTTTTGTTGTGTTTTCTAGTGAACTAAACGTGCTATATATATATATATATATTTATATAAGATCTTATCTCTGGATATACCTAGAGCCGAGCCACTCGGGTATTAGACTGCCCGATACAGAGAGATCTAATAGATATACAGTTAGGAGAGATATTTGGATAATCGTGTTTTATTCAGTTACGAGTATTATAGGATCCCCGTGACAGGTGGGATATAGCTCAGTGAAACAGGGGTGGGATATAGCTCAGTAACACACATGAGGGATATAGTTCAGTAACAGGGGTGGGATATAGCTCAGTAACACACATGAGGGATATAGCTCAGTGAAACATGGGTGGGATATAGCTCAGTAACACAGGGGTGGGAGATAGCTCAGTGAAATGGGTGGCATATAGCTCAGTGAAACAGGGGTGGGATATAACTCAGTGAAACAGGGGTGGGATATAGTTCAGTGAAACAGGGGTGGGATATAGCTCAGTGAAACAGAGGTGGGACATAGCTCAGTAAAACAGGGGTGGGACATAGCTCGGTGAAACAGGGGTGGGACATAGCTCGGTGAAACAGGGGTGGGATATAGCTCAGTGAAACAGGGGAAGGACATAGCTCAGTGAAACAGGGGTGGGACATAGCTCAGTGAAACAATGGATGGTACATAGCTCGGTGAAACAGGGGTAGGACATAGCTCAGTGAAACAGGGTGGGACATAGCTCGGTGAAACAGGAGTGGGACATAGCTCGGTGAAACATGGGTGGGATATAGCTCAGTGAAACAGGGGTAGGACATAGCTCAGTGAAACATGGGTTGGACATGGGTGGGATATAGCTCAGTGAAACAGAGGTAGGACATAGCTCAGTGAAACATGGGTGGGACATAGCTCGGAGAAACATGGGTGGGACATAGCTCAGTGAAACATGGGTGGGACATAGCTCAGTGAAACAATGGGTGGGACATAGCTCGGTGAAACAGGGGTAGGACATAGCTTAGTGAAACAGGGTGGGACATAGCTCAGTGAAACAGGGGTAGGACATAGCTCAGTGAAACATGGGTTGGACATGGGTGGGATATAGCTCAGTGAAACAGAGGTAGGACATAGCTCAGTGAAACATGGGTGGGACATAGCTCGGTGAAACATGGGTGGGATATAGCTCGGTGAAACATGAGTGGGATATAGCTCGGTGAAACAGGGGTGGGATATAGCTCAGTGAAACAGGGGTAGGATATAGCTCAGTGAAACATGGGTGGGACATAGCTCGGTGAAACATGGGTGGGATATAGCTCGGTGAAACATGGGTGGGACATAGCTCAGTGAAACAGGGGTGGGACATAGCTCAGTGAAACATGGGTGGGACATAGCTCGGTGAAACATGGGTGGGACATAGCTCGGTGAAACATGGGTGGGACATAGCTCAGTGAAACAGGGGTGGGATATAGCTCGGTGAAACATTGGTGGGATATAGCTCAGTGAAACATGGGTGGGGATACAGCTCAGTGAAACATGGGTGGGGATATAGCTCAGTGAAACATGGGTGGGATATAGCTCGGTGAAACATCGGTGAAACATGGGTGGGATATAGCTGAGTGAAACATGGGTGGGATATAGCTTGGTGAAACGGGTGGGATATAGCTCTGTGAAACATGGGTGGGATATAGCTCAGTAAAACTGTTACATGGGAGGGATATAGCTCAGTGAAACAGGTGGGATATAGCTCGGTGAAACATGGGTGGGATACAGCTCAGTGAAACATGGGTGGGGATATAGCTCAGTGAAACATGAGTGGGATATAGCTCAGTGAAATATCGGTGAAACATGGGTGGGATATAGCTCAGTGAAACATGGGTGTGATATAGCTCGGTGAAACAGGGGTGGGATATAGCTCGGTGAAACAGGGGTGGGATATAGCTCGGTGAAACAGGGGTGGGACATAGATCGGTGAAACAGGGGTGGGATATAGCTCAGTGAAACATGGGTGGGGATATAGCTCAGTGAAACTGTTACATGGGAGGGATATAGCTCAGTGAAACAGGGGTGGGATATAGCTCAGTGAAACATGGGTGGGGATATAGCTCAGTAAAACTGTTACATGGGAGGGATATAGCTCAGTGAAACATGGGTGGGATATAGCTCAGTAAAACTGTTACATGGGAGGGATATAGCTTGGTGAAACATGTCTGGGATATAGCTCAGTGAAACATGGGTGGATATAGCTCGGTGAAACGGGTGGGATATAGCTCGGTGAAACATGGGTGGGATATAGCTCGGTGAAACATGGGTGGGATATAGCTCAGTAAAACTGTTAAATGGGAGGAATATAGCTCGGTGAAACATGGGTGGGATATAGCTCGGTGAAACATGGGTGGGATATAGCTCGGTGAAACAGGGGTGGGATATAGCTCGGTGAAACAGGGGTGGGATATAGCTCGGTGAAACAGGGGTGAGATATAGCTCGGTGAAACGGGTGGGATATAGCTCGGTGAAACATGGGTGGGATATAGCTCAGTAAAATAGGGGTGTGATATAGCTCGGTGAAACATGGGTGTGATATAGCTCGGTGAAACATGGGTGGGATATAGCTCGGTGAAACATGAGTGGGATATAGCTCGGTGAAACAGGGGTGGGATATAGCTCAGTGAAACAGGGGTAGGATATAGCTCAGTGAAACATGGGTGGGACATAGCTCGGTGAAACATGGGTGGGACATAGCTCGGTGAAACATGGGTGGGACATAGCTCAGTGAAACAGGGGTAGGACATAGCTCAGTGAAACATGGGTGGGACATAGCTCGGTGAAACATGGGTGGGACATAGCTCGGTGAAACATGGGTGGGACATAGCTCAGTGAAACAGGGGTGGGATATAGCTCGGTGAAACATTGGTGGGATATAGCTCAGTGAAACATGGGTGGGGATACAGCTCAGTGAAACATGGGTGGGGATATAGCTCAGTGAAACATGGGTGGGATATAGCTCGGTGAAACATCGGTGAAACATGGGTGGGATATAGCTGAGTGAAACATGGGTGGGATATAGCTTGGTGAAACGGGTGGGATATAGCTCTGTGAAACATGGGTGGGATATAGCTCAGTAAAACTGTTACATGGGAGGGATATAGCTCGGTGAAACAGGGGTGGGATATAGCTCGGTGAAACATGGGTGGGATACAGCTCAGTGAAACATGGGTGGGGATACAGCTCAGTGAAACATGGGTGGGGATATAGCTCAGTGAAACATGAGTGGGATATAGCTCAGTGAAATATCGGTGAAACATGGGTGGGATATAGCTCAGTGAAACATGGGTGGGATATAGCTCGGTGAAACAGGGGTGGGATATAGCTCGGTGAAACAGGGGTGGGATATAGCTCGGTGAAACAGGGGTGGGACATAGATCGGTGAAACTGTTACATGGGAGGGATATAGCTCAGTGAAACAGGGGTGGGATATAGCTCAGTGAAACATGGGTGGGATATAGCTCAGTAAAACTGTTACATGGGAGGGATATAGCTTGGTGAAACATGTCTGGGATATAGCTCAGTGAAACATGGGTGGATATAGCTCGGTGAAACGGGTGGGATATAGCTCGGTGAAACATGGGTGGGATATAGCTCAGTAAAACTGTTAAATGGGAGGAATATAGCTCGGTGAAACATGGGTGGGATATAGCTCGGTGAAACATGGGTGGGATATAGCTCGGTGAAACAGGGGTGGGATATAGCTCGGTGAAACAGGGGTGGGATATAGCTCGGTGAAACAGGGGTGAGATATAGCTCGGTGAAACGGGTGGGATATAGCTCAGTGAAACATGGGTGGGATATAGCTCAGTAAAACTGTTAAATGGGAGGAATATAGCTCGGTGAAACATGGATGGGATATAGCTCGGTGAAACATGGGTGGGATATAGCTCAGTAAAACAGGGCTGTGATATAGCTCGGTGAAACATGGGTGGGATATAGCTCAGTGAAACATGGGTGGGATATAGCTCAGTAAAACTGTTAAATGGGAGGAATATAGCTCGGTGAAACAGGGGTGGGATATAGCTCGGTGAAACAGGGGTGGGATATAGCTCGGTGAAAGAGGGGTGGGATATAGCTCAGTGAAACATGGGTGGGATATAGCTCAGTAAAACTGTTAAATGGGAGGAATATAGCTCGGTGAAACATGGGTGGGATATAGCTCGGTGAAACATGGGTGGGATATAGCTCGGTGAAACAGGGGTGGGATATAGTTCGGTAAAACAGGGGTGGGATATAGCTCGGTGAAATGGGTGGGATATAGCTCAGTAAAACAGGGGTGGGATATAGCTCGGTGAAACAGGGGTGGGATATAGCTCGGTGAAACAGGGGTGGGATATAGCTCGGTGAAACAGGGGTGGGATATAGCTCGGTGAAACAGGGGTGGGATATAGCTCAGTAAAACAGGGGTGGGATATAGCTCGGTGAAACAGGGGTGGGATATAGCTCAGTAACACAGGGGTGGGATATAGCTCAGTGAAACAGGGGTGGGATATAGCTCAGTAACACAGGGTGGGATATAGCTCAGTAACACAGGGGTGGGATATAGCTCAGTAACACGGGTGGGAGATAGCTCAGTGAAACAGGGGTGGGATATAGCTCAGTGAAACATGGGTGGGACATAGCTCGGTGAAACATGGGTGGGACATAGCTCGGTGAAACATGGGTGGGACATAGCTCAGTGAAACAGGGGTGGGATATAGCTCGGTGAAACATTGGTGGGATATAGCTCAGTGAAACATGGGTGGGGATACAGCTCAGTGAAACATGGGTGGGGATATAGCTCAGTGAAACATGGGTGGGATATAGCTCGGTGAAACATCGGTGAAACATGGGTGGGATATAGCTGAGTGAAACATGGGTGGGATATAGCTTGGTGAAACGGGTGGGATATAGCTCTGTGAAACATGGGTGGGATATAGCTCAGTAAAACTGTTACATGGGAGGGATATAGCTCGGTGAAACAGGGGTGGGATATAGCTCGGTGAAACATGGGTGGGATACAGCTCAGTGAAACATGGGTGGGGATACAGCTCAGTGAAACATGGGTGGGGATATAGCTCAGTGAAACATGAGTGGGATATAGCTCAGTGAAATATCGGTGAAACATGGGTGGGATATAGCTCAGTGAAACATGGGTGGGATATAGCTCGGTGAAACAGGGGTGGGATATAGCTCGGTGAAACAGGGGTGGGATATAGCTCGGTGAAACAGGGGTGGGACATAGATCGGTGAAACTGTTACATGGGAGGGATATAGCTCAGTGAAACAGGGGTGGGATATAGCTCAGTGAAACATGGGTGGGATATAGCTCAGTAAAACTGTTACATGGGAGGGATATAGCTTGGTGAAACATGTCTGGGATATAGCTCAGTGAAACATGGGTGGATATAGCTCGGTGAAACGGGTGGGATATAGCTCGGTGAAACATGGGTGGGATATAGCTCGGTGAAACATGGGTGGGATATAGCTCAGTAAAACTGTTAAATGGGAGGAATATAGCTCGGTGAAACATGGGTGGGATATAGCTCGGTGAAACATGGGTGGGATATAGCTCGGTGAAACAGGGGTGGGATATAGCTCGGTGAAACAGGGGTGGGATATAGCTCGGTGAAACAGGGGTGAGATATAGCTCGGTGAAACGGGTGGGATATAGCTCGGTGAAACATGGGTGGGATATAGCTCAGTAAAACAGGGGTGTGATATAGCTCGGTGAAACATGGGTGGGATATAGCTCAGTGAAACATGGGTGGGATATAGCTCAGTAAAACTGTTAAATGGGAGGAATATAGCTCGGTGAAACATGGATGGGATATAGCTCGGTGAAACATGGGTGGGATATAGCTCAGTAAAACAGGGCTGTGATATAGCTCGGTGAAACATGGGTGGGATATAGCTCAGTGAAACATGGGTGGGATATAGCTCAGTAAAACTGTTAAATGGGAGGAATATAGCTCGGTGAAACAGGGGTGGGATATAGCTCGGTGAAACAGGGGTGGGATATAGCTCGGTGAAAGAGGGGTGGGATATAGCTCAGTGAAACATGGGTGGGATATAGCTCAGTAAAACTGTTAAATGGGAGGAATATAGCTCGGTGAAACATGGGTGGGATATAGCTCGGTGAAACATGGGTGGGATATAGCTCGGTGAAACAGGGGTGGGATATAGTTCGGTAAAACAGGGGTGGGATATAGCTCGGTGAAATGGGTGGGATATAGCTCAGTAAAACAGGGGTGGGATATAGCTCGGTGAAACAGGGGTGGGATATAGCTCGGTGAAACAGGGGTGGGATATAGCTCGGTGAAACAGGGGTGGGATATAGCTCGGTGAAACAGGGGTGGGATATAGCTCAGTAAAACAGGGGTGGGATATAGCTCGGTGAAACAGGGGTGGGATATAGCTCAGTAACACAGGGGTGGGATATAGCTCAGTGAAACAGGGGTGGGATATAGCTCAGTAACACAGGGTGGGATATAGCTCAGTAACACAGGGGTGGGATATAGCTCAGTAACACGGGTGGGAGATAGCTCAGTGAAACAGGGGTGGGATATAGCTCAGTGAAACAGGGGTGGGATATAGCTCAGTAACTGTTACATGGGAGGGATATAGCCTGGTGGCCTGGGGGGTGTAGATGCCCCCCAACTCTGAAACTGGGAGAGCCACAATATGAACTCGTATTTAATAAGTGCCACTACCCCCATCCCCCCCAGTTGCTTCCATCTTCTGACACCTATGCTATATAACAAGTATAGCTACTGTCCATCACTTGTTTGAGCACCATATTGAAAGACTGTGCGTTACACCTACCAGTCAAACAGTTGTGGGAAGTTTTCGATTTCCTCACTGGTATACTCATCCAGCCTCCTGGGTATCGGCTGTACTTGGTGGATTTGATCTGTGACATTCCTCAAAATCTCCTCAGGAATGTTCTAAAACATAAAATATAATTTACATCAGTCAAAAAGGTGAACTAAATAAAGTAAAACAATTATGTGTTAAAATAGTATATAGGGCTGTTTTAAAAAGACATATAGAGCTGAATTTACAAAGCCTGTTTATGTCTTACACACGTGTAACTACATACATTACAATACTTAAACACCTGTTTATGTCTTACACATGTGTAACTACATACATTTACAATACTTAAACACCTGCATTTTAACATAAACGACTTCGTAAATTCAGCTCATTACCTTGCTTGAGGCATCATGGTTTACTTGTGTTTTCCAACCATATCTAACTCACTTTCGCTCATTATATACATCTGACAACCACTTGTAAGATAATTCGTCTTCAACAGTTAATCGTGTATTGTTCTTCATAAAATCATTTATGTAACGTGCTTTTCGTCCTTTTTTGTGGGTACAAATAGTTTTTAGAAATTAACTCTCTTCTTCGTCTTTTTCTTCTTCTGTGTTCAAACACTGCTGGTTACAGCTCTTAATTTAGATTAGGATTTGTATGTTCCTGATAACTGTGGTGTTGATCAGTTCACATTTGGTTCCCCATAGCTTGTCTCTAGACTAAAGTGCACCAGTATTGGCCAAGAGCGTGTTTTCTCGGTGGTGTACAAATTATATCTCTCAAATTAGCAGAAGTTATTTTTTTCAGTCATGATGTCCAGTGCAAACAACCTACAGAAGATGTATTCAGCTTTTGCATAAATAAAATGTGTATTCTGGAAAGGTTTCACAATGACTATAGGGACCATTTTATTTTTAATAATGATTTGGTGATGAGGTTAAGAACCGGTCACTGCCATCTCAGATCCCATATGTACAGCCTGAACGGAGTAACACTGGCTGTCAAGCTTTGGGCTTCCAAAGAAGACTTGACAGAGACACTGTTTTTTTATCATCACAACCAGACTTCAAATCTAAAGCATGATCAACTATAGCTTGAATGCAGAAGAAGAAGAAGAAGAAGAAGAAGAAGAAGAAGAAGAAGATGAAGAGAGAAAAAAAGGTGATCAGTTGAAAATTGAGTAGCAACTACTATTTAAAGTTTATAATTATGTAGTGATTTTTGAAATTTGCATAGTGAATCACGACGCGGTACTGAACAAACAGTTTACTTGACTATAAATACGAGGGCTGCACCTACTTCATCTGGGAAAACATGCAGTCGTCGCATCATTGTTCTTCTCAGCAGAGTTCCCGGTAGAGTGCTGTATACGTGCTTTGTTATTATCTAAAACAAAATCAAACATTGTTTATTCACTTTAGTGATGTCAGCAGTTTTTATCAAAATAACAACACATTTTGAATATATTGAAATTATGCAGACTGACACTGGACACCAAATCTATGGAAATTCACAGGACTAAAAGTCTGCTGCCCATTACAATCTAGCTTTATTCACTATTACCGTAATTACCATGTCCACAAGGCAAAGAACCGAAAAAGTGCTTCCCATAAACATTGCAGTCTTTAGGTGTGGTATACAGACAGTGTGTGTGTGTAATAAATGTACAAACCTTTGTTTGGTCCATGTCGTGCATCCTCCATGCTGAGGTCCAGGAAGCTCCACGTGGATACCTGTGACAAACAGTGGCTTCTTTTTATCTTAACACAATACCAAAGTGCAACAGATATACATTGTTTTTTGGGGGTTTTTTTAAAGGGACAGACCCTAGTTTTTAAATACTATAGCATATTTTTTACTATTAGAGCCGTTTATGATCACTGAAATCAAACATTACTTATATTTTATTGTTTATATTATCCATTTCTGTACAACCAAAGTGTTTCTGGCCATCCTGTTGTTTCTAATACCACAAAATGCATTTTTCATATTTTTAAAAATGCATGTGCGACTGAGAAGTAGCAGTTATTGATTCGAGTTCTAGTCTATTTTTAAAGGATATTTTCTGGTTTTAACGTCACAGAGACTTGTTTCACTCTGTTGTAACTTTATCCATATGTGTTATAGGTTTGTAGATTAAATAAACTTAGTGTCCATTTTTACGAGTTGAAACTAGAGTCTGTGCCTTTAAAAGCCAACATACACAAACATATTTATCCAAAATCTGTTTTCACATAAACTTGAGCAAAACACTAAACCTAGTACCTACATGGTGTTTTTTTTTGTTTTTTTTAAAGATTTATTGCCCCCAGAACATAGACAGTGAACAGGTTGGGGAGCCGTGGTCACTGCCTTACAAAGTACATATTTAAACAATAGTATCTAAACAAAATATGCTATTTAAATATGTTAATGCTTTCTGTGGTATTTATAAGACGGAGAGAGAGAGAGAGAGAGAGAGAGAGAGAGAGAGAGAGAGAGAGAGAGAGAGAGAGAGAGACGGTGCAACAGATAAGTATGAAGAAGTTGTGGGGATATTGAGAGAGTATTAGAGAATGACATTTTAATTAGTACTCTATTTCCAAGTGGACTTTCAAAGCATTATTTTTAATTAAAACATTCTTTCAAAGAGTGTTTTATAGGGTGTCCATTGCTTATGAAATGCTTCATAGTTGCAATTTTTGTAATAAATATACTTTTCTATTTCAAAATTAATTTGTAGAATATTTTTCGCGGCATTGACATGTAAATTTCTTTTTTGTATTTTCATACTGTAAATATAATATTTTATGTTGATAGTCAGCCAATTTACAAAATCACCTTTTTCGTTGTTGATCATGCCTAACATAACTATGTCTCTTAGAGTGATATTAATTCCAGTTTCATTTCTTATCCATCCTTCTACTGCTTTCCACAGAGAATGTACTAAACTACATTCAAATAGGTGGTGTTGTATGGTTTCAGGTGATTTGTTGCAAAAACTACAGGCATTGGAATCAATATAATCCATCATATTTAGAAATTTGTTAGTTGTAAGAATTCTGTGTATGATTTTATACTGAAACCAAGATAATGTTGTGCTTTTGACGGATCTAAAGGGTAGAATGTAATATTTTTCCCAATCATATATATCATAGATATATCCTTCCTTAGAATATTTTATTTGTGATTTTGGAATGGTGGTTTGAGTGTTCAGTAAATCATATATATATATGTTTGCAACCTTTCTGATCTTTGAACAAAACCTTTAAGTTATATGGAAGAACAGGATTTTGTAATGCTATAAAAACATCATCATTTAAATTATCTAGGTTGTAAATGAATGATTTTATAGCACTGACCAATGAAGCATATTCCAGAAAATTGGTAATTATGTCGTATTTCTACATGTAACTCATCGAGTCCCTGACTAATTTGTAAAAGGCTATGGCTGATGAAAGCATTCTTGAATCTTAAATAGATGTACGTATGACATTCAAACGAAATATTACTTACATTGTGTAACTTGTAAATTGTTTTATTACTTTTAATCTTAAAAATGTGTTCTTGAACAATTTTTATAAAGTTATTTTTTAATCTTTTATTTCAGTCATCTCCGCTCTCCTGTATTAAACAAAGTAATGGCTAAAATACTGAACAAAAGTACTATCAAAATGAAAAAACAAACGTTGAAGGTACTTTAACAATTGATGGTCTAGCACAAATAATGGCAGACTAGATACTTTTCATTTCAGCACCCATCCAAAAGTGTCTTAAAACAGCTTCCAATCCCACACTCCACATTTTAACCTCCATGTGAATAATTCTGCAAGTCCTAACAAAACTACTTGTATTTACCCAGTGTGATGGAAGTATTTCCAAGTTCTCCAGTATTCTCCTTTCATGGCAATGTGTTTACTGTTGAATACTACCACATGGTCACCAATATCACCTGGATTAAAAATATTATGTACATTCATTATTCATACAAAGTATTATAATATTATTTCCTCAAATCAGTTGCTTATAATTATCTCAAGACTGCTGATGGAAAGACTTGAATTTATTAAAACGTAGCTGTGTTTGTGTTCTGCATTAATTGTTAATTGGTGATACTGGTTAGTAACTAGTGTGATTGCAGCTTCAATTATTACCTTTTCAAGATGACATTGTTGAACGACTGTTCTTCTATTAAAATGGGCAAGGTTGGTGAGCACTACAAAACATTACTCTAGTGTAAGGTACTTAAGAGGTAATCTAATTTTAGCATTAACCGATCAATTGTCAATAACAATGAATTAAATTGTGCCAAATACTTTGTGTTGGTTTGTTTTGTGTTGTTTCTTTGTTTCCTCTTTTTTCTAGATTTATAAGCTATGAATTCTTGTAATAAAGATAATAAGAGCTTTAAAAACAATGTTTTGGAGAAAACTGTGAAAAAAGTTTAAATTATATATTTCTACCAATGGGTCAGTTTCTTATACAAATACTTTAATCGAACAACATGTGTAATATTTGTATATATTGTTGATTAACTATTTAGCTATTGGAATAACAGGGAATATATTGTTCAGTATCGCGCCATGATTTGCCACACAATTTTAAAACATTAACCAGTAGTTGCTAATATTTAAATGACGATTTTGAAAACAATATATTCCTTGAATACCACATGATACATGTACACAAGTACATACTGAGTGGGTGATACACTGGTTTATGAAAGCCCTGAAGATAGTGTGCGATCTTCCTTGATGACTTTATGGGACACTGATGTTTTGCATCAAATATCCACCAAGTTCTAGCAAATGTTGCCCATTGCTGAAAAAAAGAAAGAATAATAACTGATATTATCATAACTACATAATGAAACTAACTTTTGTCAAGAATTTAATAAAATATCAAAATTGAAAGTGACCTTGGACAGAAATGTTTGAAAATACTGCTTACTGTTGAACAGAGGAGGGTTTATTGTTAGTTTTTCATCAAACAAAATGGACAGGTTTTTCATCTTTTTATTACATATAACAAACTAACTATATAATTTCCAGAAGCTTCATCTCAAATTATAAAATACCAGGGCATAAATTTGATTTTTTCAGACAAATGATATGTCGTTCGTGTGGTTTTAGTGTTTGCACGAACGATTTTCTCCAGTGGTTCAGATACAAATGAAAAGGTTAACCGGCAATGGTAATCAAATGAGAATCTAAGATGGGCGATTTTCATAGCTTTTCTCCAAATTCTTATTATAAATACTAAATTATTATTATTATTTGGCATGCTGGGACTAACTTGAAAGCTGCCATTTACATTTCAGCACACTACCCCATCGGTTCTGTTACAGGGGAGTACTTGTTGGCGCCAAACAATAGTCTGAACGAAACTGGATTTCCCAGAAGCTTTGCGCTTCCGGGTCTGAACAGAAAGACCCGAAGTTCTGCGAATCCGCGATCGATCCAATCGAGGTGTCAAAAAGTAAATAAATATACAGAACTTCACATACATCTTTTTTCGCTTCCGCACGAGTTTATTGCATAGCGGTCAAGTGGTATGTTCTTGCTCACAATAAACGTGTACAAAGCGAAAATAATTATGTGAGGTTCTGTATTTATTACCTACCTTTAAAAAAAAAATATATATCAACAATGTATCTTAAACCGCTGTTCAATGCTCCGTACATACGTTGCATATAACTTTACATACATCGCCATTCTCTTTGTGTTAACTGCGAAATCGTCGGAAAACCACAATTTTTTGAAAGTTTTTTCACTAATGGCAGTCCTTGACTTTTGAAAAACAAAGGCGAGTGAAAAATCACAAACCTCAAAATGCTTAGGTGAGTGAAAAATCGCACTCATCAAAATGCTAAGGCGAGTAAAAACCAAGCATCATTAATTTACGAAGTAAATGGTACATGTAAATGCAGAGACATATGTTGCAAAAATGAACCAATAAGCCAATAATGTTTTCTTTTAATTTTATGTTGTTTGGTCCATAAGTGTAGTCTGACTTCTTTTCACTTTCAGGAATGGAGTTATAATTTATTAAAAAGTTTCAGGAGTAGTATTATAGAAATATAATTATGACATGTATATACACTGATGCAGACAATTTGATTTTTTAATTACAATATGTACTATTCAGATAATTTGATGCACACAGTTATCTGACAGTATAATCTGACCCCGATAGCTTTGATTGGTCAATATGCCCCAGAGCATCAAATCATGTTCCAGTCACATGGTCTGTGACTTTCTAACAAACGAAACAAAAAATAAATAGTCGGCAATGATCATTGATTACTGTTACAACATATATACATATATAAATAACATATACACATTCATTAACCTCTGGCTGAAATACAAATATTTAAATTAAGTTTTATTTGATTTTTTTTTAAAGATAAAAAAAGAAAAATAATAGACGTAAAAAAATACCTGGGCTTATTTCTACATACCTATTATCATTTCTTTTCCTTCTTTTTATTATTCCGTCTAAATTTCATTTCTTTTTCCTTTTTTCAAAAAAAAGTATAAAATTACGCGATTGCCATTTTCGGGACCTCGCGTAACCTTTGTAGGCTAACAGTTATGAACTAATCGAGACAACTTTACCGACTTCGCTGATTTCCGCAATGAGTTCATTTGTGTAGGCTACAGAAGCCACCATTTAATTCAATCCCTTTTCTCGTTTTGTCATAACTATACATGAGTTATCCTTATCAGACGTTGTGATCTATTACTTTACAAAAGTGAACTGTTTCTAATTAATAATAAATTAAATAAGCAAAGAAGTTTTTGATCGGATTGGTATGTCTTCGAAGATGTCTATTACACCTGTGTTTTCCAAGTTGCATAGCAAAGATAAGTACCAGTCATATATTAAAATATTGCATGGACGCTACCGTTCTCGTAACATTTTTTTTCTGGTATTATTAAACGGATTTTTCTATCAGCTACATGAGGTAAATAGTGACAATCAATATACAACATTATTTTATGTGCGCTGTTTGTTAAGTGTAACGTGTGTTATTTTTCACACTCGCCAGATTGAAATCATATGCGCTGTACGAGCGCGATCGCACCTTAAAAGGCAAGGTCTGTAATTGTGTCCTTTTTGTCTTTTTTCGCATTAGGTCCTGACATTTTACAACTTTAGAACTAAATGCCGGGCTAAGGTGATGTCACGTTTAATAAATACTCATAAACCGCTTTAATTTCCAAACCACGTATTGTTTTCCACACATAGCGAAATGATCAAAGGGAACGTGCGACTATGTTACTATGCGACTATGTTACAACTTACAGTGCCGACTTTGTAATTGACCGTGATGTCGAGTTCAAACGGATACATTGTTTTTTTCTCACACCTGCAATGCTAGGCCCATTCTCTTATTATTTTATTTCAAAAATAGTTATATTAGCCAAAACATGTCAGTTTACATTTTCTGACGAGCGATTATAGTTTTTGCACGAACGATCTGTCGTTCGTGTCGATATTGGTTTTGCATATCTGACAGACGAACGACAAAATCGTTCATGCCAAATTTTATGCCCTGAAATACACAAGTTATACACATTATGTTTTACGACACCAATAGAGAACATTGATTTATTAATCATCGGCTATTGAATGTCAAACATTTAGTCATTCTGACATATAAAGTCTTGTGAGGGATCTATTTTTTGCACTATCTCACAGACAGGATAGCATATACCACAACCTTTGATATGTCAGTTGTGGTGTACTGGCTGAAATGATCCCAGACAGACCAAGAGTCAAGTGAGCACTTTCCTACTGGGCTATGTCCCACCCCTCCTGCGTATAAAACATATAATTTATACGGAAAAATATCTGCCCGGTCCCCCCTCCCCTAACCCTAATCCCTAAACCTAACCCCAATTAAAAATAATAAAGGTGGGACTGGGCGGATATTATACCCTAACTTCAAAGACTAAGATCCAAATTAATATCTTAATGAAGTTGTAGATGTCCATTTTTAATTTTGTCATGATTATTTACGGACAGTAAAGTGTGGGGCGAGTTGTTCAAACACTGGGGTGAGTTGGTAGGAATGGGGCAAGTTAGTTTTGGGGCGAATTGACTAGCATTCAAAATGAAGTACTGCAAGTTCCGTCTACTGAACTGAAGACGAATCAGAATTACTAAAAATTTCTAATCTATTAGGAAATTATTAATTAATCAATGTGCTTTAATGGTGTTGTTAAACAAACAAAAACATTTTAAATTTGATAAATGTTTACAAATTGCTGTTTTGTTACTACGACAATTTAACTACAACGATAATAGGTATTTTCACATACATTTTGCTTTGGATCACGTCTAATGTGCGTGCGATATACGAGTATATTCCAGCATGACATTAACTTACCAATACACGATTATTTGCCATATTGTCTTTATTTAAATTGATATATAAAATAAGTATGCATTATTTTATTGTAAAAACATGACCTTCCAGAAAAATGCATAAGCAACTAATGTTTTATTATGCTGCGCTTACGTTATGAGGCCAGTCTATTACGCACCACGTTTTTGGTTTTACTACATCAAATATAATCCCATATGCTATAATGTTAACATAATAAAAGTTAAAGTTTTTGTTTAACGACACCACAATCGGGTACAAAATGGAGGCTTTTGAATGATTCATCCACTGTACATTTCATCCACCAGAAGTTCGTCCACTGACAAAAATCGTCTACTAATTGTTTAATAGTCCACAGACTAAATAAATATTATTGGCTAAAGTATATATAACGGCAAATCGTCTCGTTCCAATCAGTGCACCACAACTGGTCAAAGGCCGTGGTATGTGTTTTCTAGTCGGTGAGAAAGTGCATATAAAAGATCCCTTGCTACGTTAGGAAAAATGTTGCAGGTTTCCTCGGATGACTACGTGTCAGAATTACCAAATGTTTGACATCCATTAGCCGATGATTAATTAATCAATGTGTTCTAGTGGTGTCGTTAAACAAAACAAACTTTATAACGGCTAATCAGGAGGAATGTCGAACAAAAATATTGGTTCAACGATACTTCTAGTAGGGTACGTTGATTAATAAATCATCAGCCACTGGATATCAAACATTTGGTAATTCTAACACGCAGTTTTCAGCAAAAAAACAACAACATATTTTTCTATTAGCAGCAAAGGTTTTTTATACGCACTTTTTCACATACAATTTTTTTTTTTTAACAACAGCACTAGAGCACATAGATTTATTAATCATCGGCTATTGGATGTTAAACATTTGGTAATTTTGACATAATAGTCTTAGAGAGGAAACCCTCTACATGTTTCCATTAGTAGCAAGGGATTCTTTATATGCCCCATCCCACAACCTTTGATATATCAGGCGTGGTGCACTGGCTGGAACGAGAAATAGTCAAATGGGCCCACCGACGGGGACCCACCCGAAACTGACCGCGCATCAATGGAGCGCTTTACCACTGGGCTACGTCCCGTCCCCTTTTCACATATAGGCGTAGAGGTAGAATTCTATTAGCATGCCCATATCCCACAAAATGTTCAAGCACATCTATCCCAAGTCCAGTCTCTGGCATGAGAGCGTATACCACAGTCGAGGGGCACCGGTTGGAACGGTGATAAACCCAGTTGGTCTGCCGACGGGGTGCGATCCTACGATTCAAGCACCTAAGGCGAGAATACTTAATCATAAAATTACACAATTTTTTATAGACATCCCAAAAATACGATATTCACATCGTACTGGCACTGGTTTGTTTCTGTAAATGAAGGGACTCTTTCTTATTACACTATAAAACTGGACCGAAGTGTCTCTTTCGCTAATCCAATAACACTACACACATCTTGATCCATTTTTGCTGTTCACAATTAGCAATATTTTCACACACACACACACACACACACACACACACACACACACCATACGCTGCGGACGGGGGAGTGGGAGTGATGCCAGCGTAAACGTTTTATCCGAACAAATACTTCGATAAAAAAAATCGGGTTAGTAATAATAATAATAATAATAATCTTTTCTTTTTTACCTCGATGTTGTCTCTCCTGAAATATTTGGGCGATAGGACCCAACCTCTTCTGTTGACCCATTGGCCGTTTCCTGCCCAACGACCAGTATAGCAAATGTCGTGGTACGTGCTATCCTTACTGCTGTTTGGTATAAGTAGCCTGTGGCAACAAGAACAGATTCCTCTCTCACTGTGTTGACCAAATGTCGCTAGGCGACACCAAATAGCAGTAGTTTAACACGTGCTGAGGTGTCGCCAAACATTCCTTTCCTTTTACCTCAAGTATAAATGTTATTTACGACAGTAGAAAGCCCCTCCCCATCGGTGATGTAGCGAGAGGGGGGGAAACTGGGGCCACCCCCCCCCCCCGCGCGTCGAACCTTTTTCTTCTGTATTAAAAAAAAATACATACATGCAGTGTGGGTTGTACGCCACCCCCCCACCCCCATAGTGGGTTGACCTTCACAATCTATAAAATCCTGGCTACACTAGTGCTCCCCATCCTATTACAATGGGACAAACTGTAGATACTTTAAAAAAAATACAAAACAAAATCCCCCCCCCCCCCCCCCCTCCCAGCACAACACACTTCTTTTTAACTTGTATATTGAATGCAGACAGAACGCATTCCATAACTACCTCTTTTATCGGGGGACGGGGGGGGGGGGGGGGTCGAGTCATACTACCCCGGAAAATGTATTTGAAAAAAAATAATATTGAGCAGGGAGGGTTTCGACTACTAAACCCACCCCCTGCACACGCGCCTGGTGTAGATGTTATAAACTGTCGGTCAGTGTAAGCAAGTCGTGGGTGCTTTTGACTTCCTTTTAGGTTTTGTTCACAGGCGCGTGTGCAGTTGGGGGGTTTCTTCTTTTTTCAGTGTATCATTTGGGGAAACATGACTCGACACCGCTATAAATTTCTCTCGCCATAGTCTAGACCGCTCCAGAGTCCTGCACACGCGCCTGGCGGACGATTTGTTTGTCAATATGCAATCAAGAGAAGCAAGTGAACCGAAAGCCATCAGGTCTAACGTTTTTAAAGTGGTGTTGCCATGTTCGTTCAGTTGCCATGCAACCTCCCCAATTTGACGTCCCAATATTCGTCATAGTACACGCCTGGAAGTTTATTTTGTTTAATGTCACCACTAGATCACACTGATTTATTAATCATTGACTGATGGATGTCAAACATATAGGGCCGAATTTACAACGCCTGTTTTAGACTTACGTAATGAATTAGGGGCCTACATACATTTACAATGCTTAAACACCTGTCTTACACGCGTGTAACTACATACATTTACAATGCTTAAACACCTGTTTATGCCTTACACGCATGTAACTACATATATTTACAGTGCTTAAACACCTGTTTATGCCTTACAAGCGTGTAACTACATACATTTACAATGCTTAAACACCTGCGTTTAAGAAAAACAGGCTTCGTAAATCTGGCCCTTGGTACGTCTGACACGTAGTCGTCGGAGAAACCTGCTACATTTTTTCCATTGGCAGCAAGGGCTGTTTTATATGTACTTTCCGACATACAGAAAAATACAATTTATAAGAAAGAGAGGTGGGTGAAAAACAAAAACTTGATAAAATTAATAACACGAAACATGCTTCTATACAGAGTTTATAGGATAATAAAATAAACAATTTCATATAGGCCTATATGTACAACATAATTATTTGTATTAAAATAATTATTACTATAATTTGAAATACACTCTTGCAACAAAATTGGTAAAAATATGTTGACTATTAAATGTTCTCTCCAAAAACTATTATATGACTGACAGAAAGACAGATAGAAGAATAGAAAGATGAACGGATTGACAAACCTAATTCAAAGTCATATATTTTTCAATTTCATGTACAGTATAGATTAAAATAAATTTTAAATAGTAAATAAATAATATATAAAACTCCACAGAATACTATACATTTTTTTACATATTTTAAAACTTACATAATTTCACTTCTTCACTTCTTTCTATTGTTATAAACATGCAATTTTTTTATATATATTTTTTTACACTGACATAATAAAATCGTAATTTTTATACAGACATATATATATATATATATACACGTATATATATATATATATATATATATATATATATATATATATATATATATATATATCTGTGACAAAATGATCCTGTTAGTTATGTCCATACGTTGTTTTTCATCAACTCACTAAAGGCCGTAAAGGTCGGAATGAGTTTTAAAATTATTTTATGTGTTTATTTGTTTAAATGATGCTGCCATGTTTGACCTCTTTTCCCCTCGTCTGCTCCACAAGGTATTGATGACATCACAGCGCGCGCAGGATCTGTCTCTGGGTTCTTTCATTGGCAGGTGGTACTGGATTTTCGGGGTCCTCAGTGTCGAGCAAAACCTCATCAATAACTTGTCTAGTCTACAAAATAAACAAACTGATAATATCAACTCAGTTCATTTTACAGGCGCGTGAACAGGGAATTGTGCAGGACGGGGGTCTAGATTGTGGCTAGCCAGAGTACTCTGACTGTAAGAGATCCAGACGGACATTTGGATGGTTGTGACGTTCTCATTAGTCAGAGACCAAGCTATGTAATGTAAGCGTCATAACCGTCCAGAGGTCCGACTTGCTCTCTTACAGTCAGAGTACTCAGGCTAAATTGTGGCCAACTACCAACTACATATAATAAAATAGACTTTTATTGGAGCGGGGGGGGGGGGGGGGGGGGGGGGAGGTCTGTGTGTGTCAACACTAACGTTCCCTCTGCACACATGCCTGGTTCATAATAATATATTAATAGTACGAAAAAACCCAAACTGCATGGATCTGAGGTACGTTCAGCCAACCGTTTGATGAACTGGTTTTTACGCTACACAATAAACCGAATGACCATTTCGAGAACGAGTCAAAAGAGTTTACAAAAACGTTGAAACGTAAAGCGAAAATTGGCTGGCTGTAAGGCTTGATTTCTATCGGACTAAATTTAAATAAATTAATTGTTAAACATTGATGTATTATCTTAGTACCGCATAACTGAGTAAATCTCACCCATTTGTACAGAGCAGCTACTCCAGGGCTGACACCTAAAGCCTGCTCGGGAATGTAGGTCTCCATGATCTGCCGGGCCCTGGCGGCGATCATTGGGTGCACTTCATCAATGACCAAATGATGCACGCGCCTGTTTAGACCAACAGAACCAATGGTCACACAGATTTGTTGACATCGTTTCCATTTCTGCAATAAATATAAGATGCTGTCAAAATGTTTGTCAAAAACGAAAGAGTTGCCATAACAGGCGTGTGTTACAACAGCTTGTTCTGAATGTGCACGTAAAACTCTAAGTCAAGTCAAGTCGGGTAAAACAGGTGTTAGTAGTGTTACAGGCCCGTTAGTGACTATCTTTAAACTAGCCAATCTAGGGGATTTGGGTGCTTAATCCATCACAAATTGCAACAGAAATGTTTTCTTTACAATACATTTGAGAGAGGTCTCTACTACAACATATTAAAAATGCTCCCGAATACACATTGACGAAATAGGCATAATTTGCATATATTCAATATGGCTACCAGAATGCCTAAAGACAACCTTTTTGATCATATAACAAGTACTAAACACGGTATTTCAATTTTAAAGTTTACTTGAGCATGAAGAACCTTTTAGAAGATATAAAATTTAGACGGGCACTTTCTTAATTTGCATAAATCCAATATGGCTGCCCAGATCCCTGGAAATGCCTTATTTTTAACTATATAAAATATCCAACGTCAACATTTTATTTGGTTTTGATGTCAAGGTTAGGGGTTAAACGCAAGACTTAGCCTTTTTATCACATTTTCAATTCATAACATTTGTCTGTGTATAATATGTTACCAAACCTTTAACATAATATTTGTCATCAAAATATATTTATCCTCTATATTTTAAGGATAAAGTGTTGGTATTATACATGGAACGTTTGAAGCATTTGGATAAATACAGGAAGACGACAGTAAAGCTCTCCAGGACAGAAACACACATTCAGTGTCATCTGTAAGTTATTAATACATGGTCTACTCCAGAGGCATGGGTGATGGGTCATAAGCATTTACGACTTAATTGTTCAACAAAGTTTCTGAGTACAGTGTTATTTAATAAACCACCACGGACAGTCGAGTTCTGCCTTGCGACAGGAACATCTTGGTGATAAACTCAAGTTGTGGTCAACATGCAGGCGGACAGTCGAGATGTGCCTTACGACAGCAACATCTTGGTGGTACACACTGATTTCTTTGGCCACCGACGGAGTCTCATTTCATGATTAGCAAAGGGTTTTTTGTTTTGTTTTAAATCAGTGCGTATAGATCTACATGTGTACTCTGCTATAGCATTTTCCATTAATTTATCATATACATTTTTTTTATTGCTTTTGTAGCTTTCATGTGTGTTTTCTTTAAAATATCTAAATATGGTTGCCTGAATAATCCGGCTTGTTGCACAAAAGTAGTGCGAATCAGTGGGGGGGGGGGGGGGGGCAGAGGGGGTAGTAGGCGTGGCTTAATGTTTTTCAGTTCATAGAGATATGAACGAAAAAAAGTAAGCACCTCTGGACCAATCAGATTGCCGTAAAGTGTATAGATGCAAAGAAAATTTAATTATTCCGGTTTGTTGCACAAATGTAGTGCGAGTCAGTGGGGAGTGGGGGAGGGAGTAGTAGGCGTGGTTTAATGTTTTTCAGTTCATAGAGATATGAACGAAAAAAAGTAAGCACCTCTGGACCAATCAGGTTGCCGTAAAGTGTATAGACGCAAAGAAAAGTTAATTATTTCAGTATGACCTGTTAAGCTACACTCCTCCTTTATTTGACAACAGTTTAATAGCGTGCTTCGACGTCCAACAGAGTGCTCGTGGGTGATGATTCTAATCTGTTAATTCGCCATGAAATGTACTTCATCCCTGAAACCAAAGCAGGGGCATACAAGTAACCACGATGCCGGAACGTAAAGCTCACAATGCTGCTTCTAGGTGCAAATGTCCTCGAGAACATCCTCCTTGTCCACGCCTTGTTAGGATGTCACACAACATCAAGTGTGTTTGGCATTGACCAAGGTGTTGTTTTAAAGCTACGTAAAACAGTGCAGACTTTAATCTCCAGGCAGAAGTGTTCAACATCAGACTGGCTACATATAAGGAAACTGCTACAGCTGAGGAAAGTGCACTGGTTAGTCTGTACAGTGGAAGCCAAAACGAATACACCTTGGACCAATTGAAGCTGCAATTATTCTACTAGAAAGTAGATTCCAGCACTTCCAGTGTTCAGCCTCACCCAGACATTGCCTGAAACATCTGCAAAATCAGAGCTTATCAGCACACGCAGACGTGAAGAGAGCACTGGAACCCACTGACTGGGGTTGGAAACCTCATTCCAGTAATGACAGAGATGCAGCACCAACAGCCTTGTCTGAAGTCATCAGATCCTCCTGCAAGACAGGCTGCACAACGATGAGATAGTCCTGTCGTAAGGCAGATCTCCCCTGCCAATATATCAGCTGCTGATAAAGAAAACTCTTCAATCGATGATTAGTATTATTCTCTTTGAGTAACCCTCAGAGAAGAAAATCACAAGGATAGATTTAAAGATGTTTAGGTGTGGTGTTATATAGAAACAAAGGTGCTAGTTTTATAGCCATTGAATGCATTTTAAATGAACTGGAGGTGGTGATCTATTAGATGACACTTGTCTGTGGTGATTGTGTTATATAGCTGAATCTGTGTCTATCCAGAGCAGTGCTGTTTGACTAGTTATATTGTCTGCCTATATTTATCCAAAAGTTGCATGTATATCATCAACATTATATCCCTAAAATATAGGATAAAATATACCTTGATTACAAATCTTATGTTAAACGTTTGGTAACATATTATACACGGACAAATGCAAATGCATCTCTGCGGTTAGTTTTTGGCCAATGACCTTCATTAGATATGAATTAGTCACACAATTATGTGTACGTGACCACAGTAAATGATCAATGATACTTTTTGTGAGAGATCTTGCCTCCAAAGCCATTTCCAAGGATGTTGGCAGCCATATCGGATTTATGCAAATTAAGAAAGTGCCAAAGAAAGATTTTACAACTTCTAAAGCCTACCGCAGACGACAGCTATCAGCTGAGTAAAAAGTTACTTGAGACTTTTTGCTTAGCTGATAGCTCTGAACAATTTCACCGCACATGATAAGCTAAGTGCTGAGCTACTTTGCTTACGACCGTAGCGATGACGTCACTTTGACGCAATGTTCGTGTTTTCATTGGTCAGTTAGTAAATTCAGTTCAGCTGATAGCTCACGTAGTCCGCACACGGTGAGATTTTTGCCACGCGTGATCAAACATATCAAACACGATAGATATTTTCCTCACGACCACGAGAGACGAAAACTCAGTAAAATTGCCCGCATACGAGAGCTATTAGCTGAGCAAAAAGTCTCAAGTAACATTTTGCTCAGCTGATAGCTCTCGTGTGCGGTAGGCTTAAAGGGTTCTCCATGCTCAAGAAATACATTTTAAAATCACTAAAATACCTTGCTTAGTATGGCCAAAAAGGTTGTCTTCGAGAAGTTTGGCAGCCATTGGCAACATTTTCCCCCACTATCGACTATGTATTTTGATAATCGATCCAATCGAGCCAAATGGATAAACGATTGTCAGATTAAATATATGTCACAGTGTAATCGATTTCGATCGTGCAGTTTTCTTAAGATTCGTACACACCCGTTGGTGAGAACATCATTTGTTATTTTTGATAACACATACTTGTTTACACATGCATATGTGTTAACAGTGGCAAGACATACGACAGGCTGCTCCTAGGTGATGACCAGGTCATCAATGCCATACATCCAATGAAAAGACAGTACGATCGAAATCGATTACACTGTGATGTATAGATAAACTGACACTCATTTGTCTGTGATGCGTAAGTTACTTAAAAGTGCAAAGGCTGTAAATAACCTTTAGCTGAAAGAGATGATAAAATGTGCTTAAAACCTGGTTTCTGAAGATATGTACGAAATCGATTAATACATTTGTTTCCGTTAACTACCATTTATCTTACAACTCGTTGCTTAAAAATGTAACTCGTTGTAAGATAAATGGCATCTAACGGCCACTCATGTATTATCCTCTATTTTCATGTTTCTGTTATGATTTTTTCATATTCTACTGGTTCCAATATCAACTAATAGATATAACAGTTGAATACATTTAGACCAACATGTCACTCATCTGTGTTCAATAATTATATTGGTTGAAAAGTTGACAGGCCTTTGTTATTCCTTCGGGGATCCCCAGCAACAGAAGCGCCGCCATAAACACTCGGTGCACGACCATAGATGGTTCGCGGTACCGGAAGATCTCGGCTAATGTCGGGATATCGATAACACCCAGCTTGAATCGCTTTTGTGACGTTCTCGCCAGAAGCTTCAGACTGGCCTTAGCGTGTACCAGGTCGTGGGACAAATCCTTCACAAAGCCGCGTCTTTGGATGGCTGATATTGCGCTTCTGAGTCCTTCCAAATCTTTCTGATCTATGTAGTCTCTCATTTCTGTAACGAGAGAAAATGAATTGATAATCTTCGTTGAATTTATTGACTAGGTTTTAAAGAGGTTTGTTGTTAATAACACTACGCATTTATTATTATGCTGTTTAAAGCGACCATTAAGTTAACTATTTTAACTCATATTTCCTTGCTTAGAATATTAATATAATTATGTATATTCAATGCATTTTATGATCTTCCTAGACTAAGACTGTGTGCAAAATGTGTGCGCATAAAGCCGTGAAGCCATCCTCCGTAGATTTTTCAATAATAATATTTCTTTATACTAGTATATGAAATTTTGGTAGTAGTAGTAGTAGTAGTAGTATTGGCAGTGGTAGTGGTGGTGGTGGTAGTGGTAGTATAAGTAGTAGTAGTAGTAATGGTGGTGGTAGTAATGGTCGTGGTGGTGGTGGTAGTAGTAGTAGTAGTAGTAGTAGTAGTAGAGTAGTAGTAGTAGCAGCAGCAGCAGCAGTAGTAGTAGTAGAGGAGTAGTAGTAGTAGTAGTAGTAGTAGTAGTAGTAGTAGTAGTAGTACAAGTAGTACCCATTGTGGTTTTGCACCGAACCCGATTCTACAATATACAGTTCAGTTGACCTAATTCAGTTGACAATACACACTACAATTATCGCTTGTTGTTTACCATCTCTGAGACTGAGCATGGACATTGTCCTGGTGGCCTGGGCGAATTCGACCGTGTCCACGGCGATGTTTTCTTTTTGCGCCTCTGTCACAGCCTCCTTCAGACCAAGTTTGTCTCGACTCTGGATGTTAGACAGGAGACGAGTTTTCAACACAGCCAGTCGTGATTCTGATAAAATTCATACAAATAATATAGATCAGTGGTATGATTAACTGTGACGTTTGATGAGATTCTGTTAAAAAAAAATTCATTAACACACACACACACACACACACACACACACACACACACTGTATACGTTAAACGTGTGTACTTATATGAATGTATTGAAAGAAACCAGTCTGTCTTAACCACCCACCAACCCATCAATCCAACATTCCACCCATCCATCCATCATTTCATTAATCCATCCATCATCCATCCATTCTTCATTATATCTATCCATCATTCCATTAATCCATCCATCCATTCATCATCCATCCATCCATCCACCCGTCTGTCCATCCATCATCCTTCATTCTATCCATCTACCCGTCTGTCCATCCATTATCCATCCATCTTTCATGCTATCCATCCATATGGTGCACCGATGATTAAAACTGTAAACACAAATATAGGTCACAAAAAAGCCAATGTTTCTTAAACATTCTTTAAAACTTTTAAATTCCACGTGACATCTCATTTTCCCTTAAATACAATGTTCCACTTTTATTAACACATTTAGATGTTTAAATCAGTTGTGTATTGTTAACGTTGTTATGCTTGAGAAACGATTTGGTATATGGTAACCTGGGTGTGGTGACGGATACGTACTGCGATAGTCATGCTCTGTCTTCTCGTAGTTTTGGCATGTCTTGTTGTTTTGTTCCGTCTTCCATCGAGCATACTCGGAAATCTGCATCAGCTAAGAAGCATGTTTTGGTTATGTGAATTTGGGGGAAATCTTAATAATTAATGCTATGGAATGTAAGCGAATATTACTATAATAATTGTAATAGTACTCAAACCAAGGTAAAGGTCAGTAAATATATTTCATAATTGTGTAAGTGTACTTCACCATAATACAATTATAATGAACATAACAGAACGTTTTTGTTGTTATTGATGTTATATAATTTTTATATCTGATTGCTGACACCATACTGTTTGGTATTGGGCAATAAACTGAACTGAATTGAATTGAATTGGTCCTGATAAAATTAGCAAAAATAACGAAAACATACTCCATTTTGTGTCGAATACACGCAGCAATATTTTTGTGTGTGTAGATGATTAATTTTGATGAACATGAAATGCACATGCAGTAATTGCTGCATGTGGCCTCAGACCACAATTAATTTCGCTATATGTTTCTATATAGCCTTAGTGGCTATAACATTTTTATTAATATCAGCAGGCCCGTGAAGTTTTGTATGTACCTTTGCTGCATGGGGGACACATACCCTGAAAAGGACAACCCCTGTTGTCCAGCTCTTTCTCCCAGCATATTGGTTTAAACAGACACACCCTCTAAAACAGGCCGGAGTACACCCATTTTACACAAAAAGCACTACCTTTGCATGGGCCGGAATTACCACAAACAAGTCTTCAATGTCAACAAGTTACACATGTTTACAAACTACATGCTCTCCCCTGTCACTTCAGTCAAACAGTTGCCACTTCATAGCTGTCTGCCATGAAATAATCACAGTCAAACAGCAGACTACTTGCGCGGTCAAATTTCCGGATTTTGGGACAACCAAATGGGAAGATAACTGTAATCTGAGGCCATGTGCGTAACGTTTACTCGATGAAGTACTTACGTCCTTTTCAGAGTCCGAGTCAGACGGGCTGGTCCATGATCCATACTTATCGCCTCCAGCGCCTTCAGAAACCTGACTGGTTGTCGTCTTCTCCAGGTCCAGCTGTTTCATGACGTCCCGTGAGCTAACTCCGCCGTGTACTGCTGGCGTTCTGGGGTGTTCTTTGCGTCCTGGTGGTTTCTTGTCCAAATCTTCCTTCTTCTCCGCATGGTGCCCCGACGGATCGCCAAAGCTGTACAGAAAACGACCAACATCTACCACAGGGATTTTAGCCGATATCCGTTTCGCTGGAGTGGATTTCGCTGGACGAGTTTTAGCTGGTTGACTTTTTGAAGCTGAAAGCTTTGCCGAGAGGATTTTAGTCAGTCGAATTTGTATTGCACTAAAGTCGTTGTATAGAGACGATTTTTTGTTTTCTTTTTTCCCTTTGTCGTAGCTGTGCGTTTTCGATCGATTCTTTGTTAGTGACTCCTTCTGCGTTGTTTTTTTCAAACCGGTGCGTTTATTTGGTGCTTTCTTTTTGGTCCTTGGTCCTACGGCATTGCTGCTCGTGTTCATGTGTTTTTCTACCGGCTGAAACGATTTCATTGGTTAGAAGAAATAAGGACATGCGTGCAGAGCCGTATTAGTGAACAGGTACCGGCCTCGGTGGTGTCGTGGTTAAGCCATCGGACATACGGCTCGTAGGTACTGGGTTCGCAGCCCGGCACCGGCTCCCACTCAGAGCGAGTTTTAACGACTCGGTGGGTAGGTGTAATACCATTACACCCTCTTCTTTGTGACTAGCCACTAACAACTAACTCACTGTCCTGGACAGCGTGCTTGAACCTTAATTGGATATAAGCACGAAACTATGTTGAGATCAGATCAAATTAGATCAGATAAGATCAGTAAACAGGCCGACTAGGCACAGGCATAGGATACCAAATTTAAGAGGTCGGAAAAATCTTGAAACTGGTTTGTTTTGGTTTTTTGGTGTTTGTTTTTTTGTGGGGTCTTTTTTTGTTTTTGTTTTGTATGCTGCACGACATGTAATAATCTACTCTTTATTCCATATGACCCCCTCCACCACCACCACCGCAACTGATTTCAGATTGTGGTTTTGGAGGCGTGCATCTTTATGGCAAAACTATTAGTGGCTTTGAGGCACCAAATAATCCAGTATGTTTGCATGCATGTATGTGCTAACACGTGGGTCGATTTTTAATATTTTGAGGTAACATGGCAAGTGTGGCTTCGGTTCAGTGACAACAATTAGGGCACCAAGAAGTTGTAGAGGAACCTAGGTAAAACTGTTTGGTTGCTAAAAATCGAGATTAAAAATAAAATTGTAAATTGTTTCGCAAAACTGTTAACTTTTTTTTTTTTTTTGCAATTAAGAATACACATACAACATGGGATGTATGGGAAAAGGCACAGTAGCAAATCAGGTTGGGCATGATATTCCCCCCCCCCCCCCCTTTCCATCGATAACATCCAATTTTGGGGGAACAACAGCATTTGCAATCGGTGCCGTGGTGAAATTCGAACCCTGCCAGTAACAAACCTAAATATTTACAATCAAGATAAAACTCGAGTCCAGACTATTGCATGTAGTTCATTATATAATCGAACGATAATGGTAAATGAATATATATCGTACGCCGTCAGCATTTAAAGCAGGCAACTCTTACCAATATTGTAGTTTCTGTACCGTGGTCGCCCGATTCCAATTTGTCTGCTGAGATTATGTGGAAGCTTTTCGAAAATTCGCAGTCTGCAATTATTGGAAAAGCAGCGTCCGCAGCTTCTCCTGTGTCAAGTGTGGCCGTGGTTTTGTCGCCAGTGACAAACTGCGGCGGTATGTCGTCGTCATCGACATCGCACACAACATCGGGGTTGATTGGTGGATGGCGCCATTTTCCTTCGTTCTCAAGTCGGTTAATTCGCTGAATCGCCATTTGGTAGCTATTATCCTGTAGTCTTTGCATTTCAGATTGGGACAGAATCTGCATTTGAAAACAAACAATGTGACTGATTAGCTGTAGTTGTTTACGTTTGGTGATGACTGAATTATTGACGTTACCTTAAACTTGACGCTAACCTTAACCCTAACTCATACTTAACTAATCCTGGCACATTGGACTCTACCCTTAACCCCTAATTTATACTTAACACTGAATCTTACCTTAACCATAACTCTAGCCTTTACCCTTAAAATCCGAACCAAATTCAGAAATTGTTAACAACTACGATAAATTACTCTCCAACCTTTAATTACTGTTAGATTTTCTCCACTTTTTGTCCAAACATAAATCGTGAAAAAAAAAAACATTACAGTGACACAGATTCTATGTAGGAGACTGTAACAATGTCACCGATATCGATTTCGCTGAGATTGCATAGGGCAAAAAACATGCAATTTTTCACCATCTGCCATTTTGCTTCTTCTTTTTTTGTGTGTGCAATACTCTTGAAGAGGTGTGAAAGCCTCCAAAGTATGTGACGTAATTAATCTGACGTAATGATGAGTGCATGTCATGACGTTGTTAGATTACGTCATATCGACCCACCCCTCTTAAAGAGTATTCCATAAACAAGCAAAATGACAGACGGCAAAAAAACTGGATGTATTTTGCCCTATGCAATTTCAGCTATGTCGATATCGGTGACGACATCGTTACAATCTCGTATGTGGAAGCTGTGTCACTGTAATTTTACGTTTTGTGTCTGGACAAAATTTTGTGAATATCTAACTGTAATTAAAGGTAGGAGAGTAATTTATCGTAGTTGTTAATAATTTGGTTCGGATTTTAACTCATACTTAATCCTGACTCTAACCTTAATCCCCAACTCATACTTAACCCTGCATCTTACCTTAACCCTAACTCATACTTAACCCTGACTCTGTTACCGTAACCCTGGCTCTTATTACCCTGACTCATTCGTAATACTGACTCGTGTTTAACCCTGAGTCTTTGAGTCTTACCTTAACCCTGGCACATACTTAACCCTGACTCTTTCCTAACCGTATCTCATTCTTAAGCTCGACTCTTATCTTAACCCTGACTCTTTCCTTAGCCATGGCTTTTTTCATAACCCTGACTCTTGCTGACTCTAACCACAACCCTGGGTTAAATAAATACAGGATAATAAACGAGTTACCAGTTATTATCAAATTTATGTGAGTGACAAGTGAAATTATTTCACGATGGACATAAATATGATAATAACGGGTACCAAGTTTGTTATTCTATTTATTACCCCAGCTATTTGAACACTGAAACCAGAACGACATAAACGCAAACGCTTTCAACTACGTGACGTCATTGTGTGTGCTTTCCCAAATCGTGATGACGTCATATTTGGTACCGACAAGGTGATTGGTTTGTTGGCGTCAAA
Source organism: Gigantopelta aegis (assembly GCF_016097555.1). Taxonomy (NCBI): domain Eukaryota; kingdom Metazoa; phylum Mollusca; class Gastropoda; order Neomphalida; family Peltospiridae; genus Gigantopelta; species Gigantopelta aegis. The sequence continues at coordinate 91,455,851 of NC_054704.1, read as the reverse complement.
TCGTCCAATAGTAGTGCACGTTAAAACAATGCATGATTATGTTTTCAGTGAGAAATTATGATTTTTAGTTTCCCCGTTATGAGTGCCTGCTGGAGTAATAAACACAAATTAACCGTGACTCTTGCCGTAACCCATATTAACCCTGACTAACCGTAACCCTGAATCTTACTTAACCCTGACTCTAACCTTAACCCTGACTCATACCCTAACCCTGACACTTATCTTAACCCTGAATAATGTATCGTTTCCTTAATAAAAGCAATACTTACATTTATCTGAATTGATTCACACCCCACCAGTATCAACAGCTGTTTTTGTTATTTTCTTTCCAAACCGTCAACCCCAAAAATTAGTGACGTCACCCCCAGGTTGATATCTTAAGTCCTCCAGAAGCTGACGTCATAACAAATATTCCCCGCCGTAAATAACACATTCTGCCCGAACCTTAGGTAGATATACAAAGATGTAGCGCCCATTACGCACAGTATGCACGTTCGTAATGCCAAAAAATCCGGCAATAGGTCGAGGCTATCTGAAAATATCCTCTTCCCTGTTTTCAGTGATTTAGTTTCCCCAATAAAGCGGCGTGCTTAATGCTTTTTTTTTCTGGCTACGCCCCTGATATATGCACGGTAAACTACGATTACCTGAGTGACCTGATACAAAATCTCGAACTGTACTCACCGTAAATTCGACAAGTGAGGAATACGACGATAACCGTTTGTCCATACAAGCTGCGACTTTGCAGACAGATTTAGAACTACACTCTTCAGTTTCAATATAACCTTCCCACAAACTGTCTCTCTTTCGCTGCAACTTGTATTTTCTCCATATGCTATTCGCAATCACGCTGTGTGCACCAGGTACGGTCAAGGAAACAAATACGCTGCATTTAGCTGCTAGGTATTTCTTTTTGGGAGAATGGAGTATGTAATTCGATTTCCAACCGTCCAGATAACATGGCGGTTCGGTGGGAAACTCCCTCGAGGGCCAGTTGCAGTGTATAATGGCATTGTAAACCTCAACAAAACCCTCGTCGTTGTTGGGATTTCTGCTGGACAGACGAAAGTGGTAGAGACCATGTCTGGGAAATTTCAGATGAATTATTACGTCACTGGCACGCCTGTGCTGATTTAAACATGCCGTGAGTTGCTCTGTGTTACCTTTTTCGTCACAGTAATACAGTTTGGGTGACAGAAGAACAGGTTTGAACAACAGAAACCTCAAGGAGATCTTCCCGTTTTCTGGGGAGTATATGACCGGCGACTGGGGACTGATGAGTGTCAAGCCAAGACGACCACAGGCATTCTTCACGCCGACTCGACCGCAGGCCTCCTTTGGGTACGGCGTGGGTTCCTCCAGGATGTCAGAACAGCGAATTAAATAGGTGCATACATTTCGAAACTGGCTATTTCCGTTTTTTTCCGTTGCTAATATTTTCAGACAATAGTCTCCCTGTTTTGGAGGATTAACGCTGAATATGACTTGCCCATTCTCAATTCTGTTCAGAGCATAGGCGTCATAACATTTAGAAGTAATTAAATCTTTCTTCGTCAGCTTCTGGTCAAATATCAGCCGTTTTGACAAACTGAAGACAATTTCCACTTTGCCATCAATCGTATTTGCTATTCCTTCAAAATGGCTGACTGGAATCATACCAGCGGCGTCTGCTGCTATTCCAGGTCCCCATTCCACGAGTTCGTTGTGCGGGAATCCACAAAATGGTTGCTCAACGTAGAAACACTGGACAAGGTACGAACGTAGATGATACATCTTTTTATTTTTCTGATTAGAGCTGTCTTTGCCAAACAAATCAAATACATACTGACCATGTTCGGGAGGTGTTATCGAATACTTGACGAGATGGTTTCTCCGGTTCGTTTCCAAGAACACAAACTCTTTTAAATTCTGTGGTGCTTCTGCACAATCATTTCCGTCTATCTTCCTCAACCGATACGAAAACTGCATTGGGATATTTTTAGAAAAGGCGAATTCAAACGAAGTTTCACCATTTGTCGTCTGTACAACTAACCTGTCTTGATGAATTGCCCGGATTGAGTAAAACGAATAGTGAGGCGTCAAATACGACATGGTCATAAACTCTGCATTCTTCACTGGCTTTGATAACAGTTGCCAGTGCTCGACGTTTGGAAAATGTGACACAATCAAGTCTTTCGCATTTGTCAGAAAATAGAAATCGTTAAGAAAGGATGCCAGCGATCTCCGTCCATCTTTTCCAGGTTTCAGGTCCGCACTGCCAGACTCTTTACTTTCTTTCCAGTAGATGGCGCCCATGTGACAATCTACCAATCGCCAGCGTCCTTCTAACAAGACAGACACCCAGACCCAGGTTGTGAGCTTGCAGACTGTTGGACAAGGTTCCTTGGGAAACACTTTACGGACGCCTGCTATCCTCACACACTCTATGTTGGCTAAACTGGAAAATGAAAAGAAATGCAGCGTGACAACTCTTTAGTTTTTATATTTCGTTGTTGTTGTTTGTTTTTGTTGGGGTGTTTTTTTTTATCTTTTGTAACATATAGTTAAACCTGCTATAGAGGTCATTTGAAACCGCACGGATAATCGTCGTGTGTCGTGAAAATGTCCTTTACAAATAAACGCATATGTTTGCAGTTGTGATTAACTGAATGAATGAATGAATGAATGAATGAATGAATGAATGTTTAACGACACCCCAGCACGAAACATACATCAACTATTGGGTGTCAAACTGAGGTTTGGTGGTGTTTTTGTTGTTTTTTTGCTTTGCTTTTTTTTCATCTTCTGAATGTTTCTAGAACCGAGACTAGAAATTACCTCCCAGTAATTTCGTACGTATGAATTTTTTATATATATATATTAGAAAGTAAAATGAAGTGACACTGATATTCTAAACATGAAACTGTATTTAACATGTAACTTTAGTTGTTAAAATGACTACGTGTTTGTTAGGTTCAGACTATCAACTATCACGATAAGTTGATCAACTCGATGGTTGCGTTGTAATTTTCTCCAACTCCCGAATCGCGATTTACAACGGGTGTGCTCAGATTAATAACTAACCTGACGTTGGAGTTGTATGCGAAGAGAATCGAGTTGTAACAGCGTTTAGACTAGCAAGTGGACAGTCGCAGAACTCCAGAGATCGGCGAGTTGGGCAACTCCGTCGTTAAAGTTGGTAGTCTGAACGTAGCATTAGTCTGAAACATTTGATAATGATAGCAAACACAAAACAGTCCCTTTAAATGATTTCATTTCTAATTCTAGTTATTACTTAGCCATATCTCTGTAAACATCTGCATATTCCAAACTCCCCGTTTTCACTTTATGCAGTAGTACGCATGCGTAATCGTTTGGCAGTTTCTTAACATCCGGGTCATCGTAAATTGGAAGATCGAAGTTCTGCGCAGTGATCCATCGAAACAGTGCACGTGCAATCTCGATCTCATCGTTTGCTGGTTGGATTAGGTACCTGACGACGTCGCGTAAGGGTTTTCTGAACAGATGGTCTGGTATCTAAAACATACAAGACTGCATTCATTAAAGACTGGTATAACAAAGCAGGCACGGCGGAAACAAGTAGACATTGGGGAGGGGGGGGGGGGGTGAGATCGAGGGCGCAAAGCAAAGATTTTGTAGGGTGTTCGGGGTATGAATCCCGTAAAAATTTTAAATCTAGATGTCCTGAAATGCAATTTCCTGCATTCTACAAGTAAAATTCATATCTGTCTTAAGATTTACTACCAGTAATATTTTTTATTCAGAATAATTGGGGGACTAGAACTACCCTGCTCCGTCGTGCCTGCAAAGGCCGTGGTATGTGCTATCCTGTCTGTGGGATGGTGCATATAACCATCCCTTGCTACTAATGGGGAAATGTAATGTTTCTCTCTAAAACTTGTCACAATTACCAAATGTTGGACATCCAATAGCCGACGATTAATAAATCAAGGTTCTCTAGTGGTGTCGTTAAACAAAACAAATTTAAGTTGGTAAAAACAAATAACCATGAACATAGAGTACTTACACTCAGCGCATGTTTATCAATAACCGCCATTCTGCTGTGGTCGAGTTCCTCCCGTTTAGCGACACCGCGACGATAATGGTAGGTAACTCCGTCCACCTCATTCTCCGACCAACTGACCATCAGGGACGGCTGTATCTCACTTTTCTGCCCTTTGTAGTTGTAGTACATTTTACTGTCAGAACGGGAAACTCGGCTGTTACCTGGTTTTCTTCTTCCTTTGGTTGGTTTTTGTTGTTGTTGTTGTTGTTGTTTGGGGATTCACTTTCTCTTTTGGAGGCTTTTAGTCCTTACAACTTCTTCATTTTCTATTGAATCATCCAGCATTTTGATCCTAATCTTGTTATTTCGGTTTACCTGAAATTGATATATACTTGTACCACGCTTTGGTGTCGGTCCCTTTGATTTTACCCGTGATGTATCCTATAGTTAGACCATGGGCGTATCTAACCTAAATTTTGGCGATTGCTGAATGGCTTTAGACGGCAACTGAACGTTGTCCACCCATTTCAACCAATCGCATACTTTTATTTCATGGGCGGATCCAAGGGGGGGGGGGGACCAGGGGGACGCGTCCCCCCAAAAAATTGTTCAAATGCCCTCAAAATGTCCAAGTGCCCTTTTTGTTTGTAGAATTTTTTTTTTTTTAAGTAAACAATAATTATATTGTAGATAAATGAAATCAAGATTTTCGTGTACATGCGCAAGCTTGCAGATATGTGTCTGTGTTATTGAGTCTCAATGGGGCCCCATTGAGGTTCTAACGCGAGTGACGCCAATTTACTTCATTATTGCTAGTATATTATGACGTAGAACTGTAGGAATTCATATTAATTGTAAATATCAAAACTTGTAGTAAGGTGCCCTTTTGACGAGTCAATGTGCCCTTCTTTTTTGGTCCCCCCCTAAAAATATTTCCTGGATCCGCCCATGTATTTTGTCTGTCTAAATCATGAAGAACGACCGAAAAGCCGTCGGTGGCGTCGTGGTTAAGCCATCGGACTACAGGCTGGTAGGTACAGGGTTCGCAGTCCGGTACCGGTTCCAACCCAGAGCGAGTTCTTAAGGGCTCAATGGGTAGGTGTAAGGCCACTACACCCTCTTCTCTCTCACTAACCATTAACCAACTAACAACTAACCCACTGTCCTGGACAGACAGCCCAGATAGCTGAGGTATATGCCCAGGACAGCGTGCTTGAACCTTAATTGGATATAAGCACGAAAATAAGTTGAAATGAAATGAAAAGCCGTCTTAATTCGTAGTGCTGCATGCTCCGCCCATTTGAGAGAATGAACCAATGAAATTCCGTCTTAATAGGTTAGAAGTCATTTAAATGGTTCTTCAGAAATAAGAATGGGCTACGCTTCGCTCCGCCCATTCTGATTTCTGAAGAAACATCTTAGTGCCTTCTAACCTATATGACATCGGTAGATCCATTCAACTGATCGGGGTTTTTTCTCGTTCCAAAAACCGTGGTATGTGTTTTCCTGTCTGTGGCAAAGTGCATATATTTGGCGGGTTTCCTCTGATGACTACGAGTCAGAATTACCAAATGTTTGACATCCAAGAGCCGATGATTAATTAATCAATGTGCTCCAGTGGTGTCGTTAAAGAAAACAAACTTTAATTTTTTTTTTTAAACTATACGAAGAAACGTCTTAATGCCATCTAACCTATACGAAGAAAGTTACGCCTACATGCGACATATACAATGTAGTTCAGCAGGAAGTAAATTAGTACATTGTTTTAAAACGTAACACTTTCACTAACAGTAATAAAGTTACAATAAATATGTAAAAATAAAATAATTATTTTGTTCCCAAAACAAACCCCACCCAACCCTAAGTTATATTTACATCATCCTTTTACGAGATTCGTCTAGTTAGGCCACGGTTATTGCAGCTGTTGAGTGACGGGTATGATCCGAGGGCGTAGCAATGGTACCACGCCCACATTAATGACATCACTATGGTCGCGAAAAATGCTTCGTAGTCCGAATCGGACATATCAAATGTGTGGGTTTTGCAATTTATTGGGTCCGCCTTGGACTACTTGCTTCGATTAGCCTATATGGGGAAACATGTCGGGAATACTAATTCATTAAGATGACGACTTAGATGACATGACAGGCGCGGATACAAGGAGAGAGTGCTTCGTAACTTCACCTCGAAATTTAGAAAGAAATGTTTTATTTAACGACGCACTCAACACATTTTATTTACGGTTATATGGCGTCAGACATATGGTTAAGGACCACACAGATTTTGAGAGGAAACCCGCTGTCGCCACTTCATGGGCTACTCTTTCACGACAGGCAGCAAGGGATCTTTTTTTTTGCGCTTCCCCAAGGCAGGATAGCACAAACCATGGCCTTTGTTTAACTAGTTATGGATCACAGGTCGGTGCAAGTGGTTTACACCTACCCATTGAGCCCTGCGGAGGACTCACTCAGGGTTTGGAGTCGGTATCTGGATTAAAAATCCCATGCCTCGACTGGGATCCGAACCCAGTACCTACCAGCCTGTTGACCGATGGCCTAACCACGACGCCACCGAGGCCGGTCGAAATTTAGAGTGCCCCGGAAAAAAAGAACTGTTTAGCAGGTTAATACAGGGCCGTAGCTACCATTTTGTGTGTGTGGGTGGGAGGGCAGATGAATTCTTGGAATGAACGAGCATGGAAGGTGCAAACCTCTAGGAAGCCATTTTGCAGTCATTATAGGGAGGTTACATACTTAAAACGTCAATATCAATAAACAGTTGTCGCCCTCCCCCCCCCCCCCCTCCCCCCCCCCCAAATCTCCGCTGGTTACAGCCCTGGAATACGATGCATTCATTGGGTTCAGTGGGGAACGTAATATACTGATATGGGAACACATGGTATTTAAGACCATATTTAATTCACTATTAGAGAAGATATACCTGTATAAAGTACAGAAATGTAATGTGGGATTGAATGTCAGTACTTTTAATATTAAACTCAACAACAAAATAATAATACTTACGTAAGGTTACATCTTCCCAGTTAATGTAGCATCGATCACATCACAATGTTTTTTACGTTGTCTGTAACAGTTGTCACAGTAACTTCCCGTGACGTCAGTTGATTGTCTAAATGACGCAGATTCCAAATGACGTGGACAGTCATGACTGTTGAGACTGCTCCTAGATGAACCACTATCAGATGCTTCGTCTACGATTGCCACACCTGAACCTGTCTAAAGACGGAGATCAATGGACATTTAGACAGCTGTGATGGCAAGCATCCATCAACAAGGAATGTACTTCCCCACCGGTGGTTGTGCCAGTCATTCATGATGCTAATAATTGTCAGATTTGGGTAGTGTTCAGCCACTGTGCTATAGTGTTGTTGTTTACAAACTTTAACTTTTAGGCCATCAGTCTACAGGCTGGTAGGTACTGGGTTCGGATCCCAGTCGAGGCATGGGATTTTTAATCCAGATACCGACTCCAAACCCTGAGTGAGTGCTCCGCAAGGCTCAATGGGTAGGTGTAAACACTTGCACCGACCAGTGATCCATAACTGGTTCAACAAAGGCCATGGTTTGTGCTATCCTGCCTGTGGGAAGCGCAAATAAAAGATCCCTTGCTGCCTGTCGTAAAAGAGTAGACTATGTGGCGACAGCGGGTTTCTTCTAAAAACAGTGTCAGAATGACCATATGTTTGACGTCCAATAGCCGATGATAAGATAAAAAAAATCAATGTGCTCTAGTGGTGTCGTTAAATAAAACAAACTTTACTTTTAAAGAAATATCCTTTTCTTTTCCTACAAATTTACTACGCAGACTGAGTCGACATACAAATAAATCGACTTTCTCCAGCAAGGTAGTACGGGTATGGGGAATTTTAGCGTACTTAGATCAGAAAAGTGTTCAAGCATCTGAGGTCTCACTACACAGATGTCATCTGCCATTGAAACCCATGTTAAATTGCCCAACTTCAAACGAAGATTGCCAATAGAACGGGTTCTCGTTGGCACTAACAACATACACCATTGCGAACATACATTATATAAGCATTTATTTTCACTCCAAAATTGAGAACATTTCCGTCTCAGTTTTTCGCTATATGACCGCATCTGGCTGTAGTACCGGTCCGAACAGGTGGTTCATTAACCGATTTACTCCGGCTGTCATTTGCGCTATATACCCATGTCCCAAAAGGTCGATGCACAATATTACAAAATAACATGGGCAAAATACAGCCAGAAGGCTTACCATTAAACATACATATTGTTTTAATTCTTCTTTCCTAGAAGTGAATATGTGAACCATAACGTGTCACAATTAAGAACTATAGTGGACCGTCATCAATCAACTCTCACCCGGAAGTGATCTGTGTAGTGAGACCTGACTTGGCCAGAGAGTTCTGCCTACAACAGGGAGCAAGGAAGGTTACTATAGGTTGCACTATACCAATTAATTTCCGGCTGGGTCGGAGTTCGAGGTGTACCGAACTTTTGATAGAGAAGTTAACACCACAAGTCCTGTGATTGGTTATAAATGTGAGTGTGTTGGTTGTAAAAAAAAAGAGTTTCATCTGGGCTAAAAACGTATGCAATTTTATTTGATGTAGTACCACCGTGTCAAGTAGCCTTGTGCTTGGAACATGTATGGGGTACCTGTAAAAAAAAGTACTAAAATTTTGTGCGAGACTAGGGGTGTTGCAGAAACATCTGGTTATACCGAAAATGAGCCATGAAAGGTACCATTTTCTGCAGTTAATACTTTGAGGTAGGGGTTGTAGTACTGATATTTATGGGTCACAGTTTGGTTGATATATTGCATATAGTGTTTTTAAACACAAACGTTAACATGGTCGCCTATGGGATTTGAATTGGTATAGTCCAACCTATAGTAGTGATATATAGCGGTTTAGCCTGAGGTACGCCGACTGGTAGTAGTGGGTCGGGGTACCGGTGCAGTGAGTCATAGATATGCTGTGTATGATATAGACTGTGTATGTAACTTTACAGGAGCGGCTGCGGAGTTTTCCAGGGAGGGGGTGCAACATCCCAAAAAGGGAAACTACGATATTCCAAAGTACACTAACATGCATTATACAGAGGATTTCCATGGTACTCTGGAAGAAGTTCGGGAGAAGAGGTGCGAACCCTTAGCACTCTCTCCTTGGATCCGCGCCTACTTTAAGCAGGTCTTTTGTGGTTATCAGACCATCCTGGAATCTCACACCTGTTGGGTTCAGGAGATTCGTGTGTCACTAGACCAGCGCCATGGACACGATAATAACTTGTCTCTTTCTCTCAGCTTGCTTTGTCGGCATTTTCGCCCCAATTGCATTTCACGAAGGTTTGTTGGTTTTCTATGTCATTTATTTCTGTGAATGGTACTTGAAAATGAATAGTGTTTGGTGTTTGTGATATCCGAAGGTGTCAACAGCTGGTGTTGGTGTGAGTGTGGCTGGTGTGTGTGTGGGGGGGGGGGGGGGGGGGGGGAGGCAGTTATATTAATTAGCTTTTTAAATGAGGTACGGATGGAGGCAATGCAAAATTATTAGAGGTGGACAAAGCCCCCTGCCTCTTATCCCACCACCACCCGACGCCTACAATATACGTCCCACCTGTTCGATTCAAGCGCTGCTGATTACATACAAACAATGTAGAAGAACGGGGTTTAATTCTAAGTGGCATGTTTATCACTGGTATCTAAAAGTAAGAAATCGTGTTTTAATGTATATTGGAGTATGCTCTCGGAGATTAACTGACATCAAACACCAACTCGGGTGTGGTCCAGATAGTACTCCTTGAACTTCGACGTCACTTGGCAATCCAATGTTTGACTATTTTTCATATAAGCTTTTTTTTATTATTTAGCAGTGGTGTTGGGATGTAAAATTTATATTCTTGAGGTGTTTCTGGGGTCAGAAGTTAAAACAATTCCAGTCAAAACCTAGAAAAAAAACCTTGCATCAGACCCCTATCATTTAATCCATCGGTTTGAAAATTGCAATCGGTGACATCAAAATACCTAAGACATGTCTACAATATAGACAACACAGCGGACATACACAAAAGGTGTCCTCCATATCTAAACAGTTTTTATATAGAGGTAACCTTATTTTTAAAAGTTATGTTTGCAGAAGAGACAATTCGAAAGTCTTCTGTATAGACATGTCCTAGGAGATACATCTTACAACGCACTGCGTTGCAGAACTGATACCTATTCATGGATACTCGAGTTATTTAACGTTCTAATCAGTGTTCTATTACTAGTGCACCAAAGGCTCCAATAAGTGATGTCCTGTCTGTGGGAAAGTCAATATATATATATATATATATATATATATATATATATATATATAAGGACTGACAGAAGACTGACATAGATGCCACACATGAATAAGCCGAGGCCAAAGTCTAAAGAAAGTTTACCTTAATAAGGAAGATGGCTGGCACTAAATGGGGTGCTGACTACAACGTCTTAAAGAAGGTTGACAAAAGGGCTTTTAGACCACACATTCAATATGGATCCAATGCATGGTCAACAGCAGAATGTGTAACATGAGCAATAAGATCAACTCAAAAAGAAAATGGAGCAACCAATGGCATCTTGCCCCTCATCAAAAGATTGGACTTACAGCTGATGGTACAGGCCACTGAGTTCAAATCTGTACCGAAACACCCAGTGAACATGACAATGAAGGATCCTTCCCGCAATTGACTGAAAAGAACTAGCTTTGTCAAAAAGGAACTGTTACTCTTGAAACAACACAAGGACAGACTTCTAGAAAGATCCCTTGCTGCTCAGAGATGCAATCAAGAATATGTATAGTTGTCCAGCAGCTAACCTCTAGAGAATAATACAGTGAACCACACATGAAGGTTATTACTGGACATGACTGATAAACTCTATCCAGAAATATTATGAATACAGGTTTACTCGGATGGATCTGCAACAGATGGAAAATGGAGGGGGTGGAATCTTCATCAATGATCCTTGTGGACTTCAGGAAGAGACATATATTGCCAGAGGGTAGCCCTGCACAAGCTATGTCATAGAGGCGGAAGCTCTAATTCATGCTGCAACATCATCAGCCACAGATGGAAAAAATTACTACAGATCGTCTTCCTCATGGGTGCCCTCTCTGTCCTCCAGGATCTTGACAATAGCAAGCTTGATGAACTCTCAGAGGTGAGGACCCATATTCACAAAAAGGTGTAAATTTACGTCTACGACTAGCACTTACGTCTGCCGTAGATTTACGTTTACGTGCAAGAAGCACCTTATTCTCAAAGACGGTCGTAAATGTAAACGTAACTTAGTTGGACGTAAATCTACGATTTAACACTCTCACCGGGAAATAATTTTTGTCGTCTGCTAACAATAACATCGCGAACGGCGAACCATAGCATTTTGGTATTGGTTAGGATCCGCGTTTTGGCACGAACTTGAGGACATTTCTTAAAAAGGAAAAGATAACTCAGGAGAAATTGGCCAAGTAGAAAACATCCGTTCGATCACCAACAAAAATATTTTCAATCCGTGGGCGTTCGCCATCGCAAACTGCTTCATTTATTGGAAATGCTGATAGTTTCCGTAAATAATAGTAAATAACGGCGATCGTGCTTGATTTATTATATGTACACAACATACGTGCAGCGTTTGTTGCAACCTGAGGCACTCTTATATTTACGTCCAACTTTACACGTAACTTACGTTTTCGCTGTTTCGTGAATAGCTCTTCAGTCGTAGTTTTACGTTTACGTGTAAAACTAGGCTTACGATGTTTTGTGAATATGGGCCCAGGACCGTACCCTCCGGGTGCAGGGGGGTGGGGGGTCTCACTTTTTTATTACTCCAGAAAATAGCATACACATCTCGGGGTTTAATTTGTATAATGTTTCATTTGTTTATAAAAAGTAGTGCCCCGCCCCGCGTAGTGCCCCGCCCCGCCCCGCCCCGCCCGCCCCGCCCCGCCCCCCCCCCCCCTTCCAGGTCCTAGGCCATGTCAGCAGTAGAAGCAAAGCTGTGCTGCAGTGGATTCATGCTCACTGTGGTGTTCTAGGAAATGAGCATGCAGTTAGGCTGGCATAACCGAGAAATGCAAGTAAGCATATCCCGACTGAGGACTGGACACACCACGCTAAACCAGCACATGCACAAGACATTCCGATTGGCATCCTCCCCCATGTGTCCTTGTGGAGATGAGGAACATTCAACGGAACGTTGCATCCACGACTGACACAATCCACAGCAGCTGGACGACAGTACTTGGACGTCAACAACACTCGAGAGGTAAATATATGGAATCGGAGATACGCTGCTGAGGACGGAATCGTTCATTGTCACTGCTCTCCTCGACGTGTAGTCAAGTTTACTACAACAGTTGTGTCATAAGTGGTGGTAGTTATGTGGTGACTTCTAAGGTTATAGTTTTTCGTTAAATAAAGATTTCTTTTTTCCACTTCTCCTTTTCTTTCCTTTCCCTTCTGTTCCTTTCCCTGACTCTCCTCCCCTCAACTTCCTTTTCCTCCTTTCTCTTCCCTAATTTCGACTCCCCTTCTCTTCGCTTTCCTCCACTTCATATCCTTCCCTTCCCTCCCCTCAACTTCCCTTGCCTTCCTTTCCTTTCCTTTTCGTTTATCAAACAGCAGGTTAGCCGTCATTTAATGGACAGAAAGGATTAACTATCGCTCTTTACTTACGTACGTACAGAGAATGGTGCAAACAGTGCGCGCTTTTTTATGTTTAATTTCTTTGCTTCTTATCTGATTTATTATTTCCAATCTGACCTGCTGATAAAAATGCATTGATCTTCGAACATTTGTAGGTAGCAGGTGTGTTTAAATATTTGGTTTCTAATGAATTAATCACCCAGACTAGAAATGCATCGCATAAATTAAAACATCAGACCTTGAATGCAAACAAAGGTAAGGCGAGAATAAATATATAAAGAAAGAAAGAAAGAAGGTAATTGCGAAAACGACGAAGTGCAGACGTCCTATAGAAAGAAAGAAATGTTTTATTTAACGACGCACTCAACACATTTTATTTACGGTTATATGGCGTCAGACATATGGTTAAGGACCACACAGTTTCTAAGAGGAAACCCGCTGTCGCCACTACATGGGCTACTCTTCCGATTAGCAGCAAGGGATCTTTTATTTGCGCTTCCCACAGACAGGATAGCACAAACCATGGCCTTTGTTGAACCAGTTATAGATCACTGGTCGGTGCAAGTGGTTTACACCTATCCATTGAGCCTTGCGGAGCACTCACTCAGGGTTTGGAGTCGGTATCTGGATTAAAAATCCCATGCCTCGACTGGGATCCGAACCCAGTACCTACCAGCCTGTAGACCGATGGCCTGCCACGACGCCACCGAGGCCGGTACGTCCCATAGACTACACTTTCCGAATAGCACTTAACCTTTTTGCCGGTTACCAACAACTGATCTTTTTGTGTAATCTTCCACAAAGTAGCAATTATTTTCGATACACCAGTCGTAGTGCACTAGTTGTAGATGTCTGCTCAAGTGGATCGGTATGGCGACCCATTGCATTTTATTTTTGTTTGGTCAGAGAGAGAGAGAGAGAGAGAGAGAGAGAGAGAGAGAGAGAGAGAGAGAGAGAGAGAGAGAGAGAGAGAGAGAGAGTTTGTGTGTTTTGTTATATATGTGTATTTGTTTGGGGGTTTTTAGGGGGGGGGGGGTCTTTGATGTCTTTTTTTTTTGTCTTTTTTTTTTGGGGGGGGGGGGGGGTGTCTTTTCTTTGTTGCACCATTGACGCCTTGCCTTTCTGTGTTCCAGGCAACTGCACTGACGCTAAGGGGATCCACCACAAGGACGGGGATGTGTGGTACCCGCGCGGGGAATGCGCCAAGTACGGATGTTTTATACGCAACGACGTACTGGTGCGCTACAAAGAATCGTAAGACGTTCTACCCATTTCTTCACGTGTCTGTAAAACACAGGCATTACGTCACGCCTGATAGTTAAACATTGGGGATTAGGGTTTGTAGCCCACCCAAAAATATATTAGTGAGATGAAGAAATATATTAGTATATATAACGATATAAAAATGTATTTGTTGTTATGTTTGAGCTATAGTATAATTACAGAAAAATTCAAAGGTTTAACACACCAGTCATTGACAGAATAGTGCGACTTGAGATCTGATGATATACCGAGATACATAAATAAAGGAACACGTGGTATTGTAGACCAAATTTTATTATATAATAGATTGAATGCCAGTAATATTGAACACACACACACACACACACACACACACACACACATACAGACAGACACAGAGACAGACACAAACACACACACAGACACACGCAGACAGACACAGACAGACACGCACACAGATACACACATATACAGACACACAGAGAGAGACACACACACAGACAGACCGACACAGACACGCACACAGACACGCACACAGACACAGACACACACACACACACACACACTAAATATACCTGTAAGGTAAGAACTGTTTAATATTGAGCAAGTTGTCTGTGTATTTCAGATGTCCTGACTACCCTGCCCCCGACTGTCGCTTCCATCTGAAGAGCGACCCCCTGGGCCCTTTCCCAGAATGCTGCTATGTACCTAGGTGTAACACTGGTTAATAAACTAACTTTCTCCTGGTGAGGTCTATGTGTTGTCAATAGTGAGACAGCCATCAACACAAAACTCGGGCGTCGCAAATGTCGATGATGATGCAACAATTTATTTTCGTGCATATATTCATCTGAGGTTCAACCACGCCGTGCTGGTGTTTGGCGTGCAATTTCATTGCCTGGAAAGAGGGTAAAACAATAGTATAATAAAGGATAACTACGCGCTTATTGTCCCAGACAAATTTAGTAACAGAGTTGAGACCCTGAATTTATTACTTACAAAATTACAAAGCAAACAAAAAACAACAAACATTTATCAATTACTCTAACACACATCCGTCAGTAACAGTGGTTGGGCTATTTCTCGTTCCAGCCAGTGCACCACAACTGGTATATCAAAGGATGTGTTATATGCTATCCTGTCTGTGGGATGATGCATAAAAAAGATCCCATGCTACTAATGGAAAAATGTAGCGGGTTTCCTTTCTAAGACTATATATGTAAAAATCACCAAATGTTTGACATCCAATAGTCGATTATTGTTAAATCAATGTGCTGTAGTGGTGTCGTTAAACAAAACAAACTTCTTCTTTCACACATACACACAGTCAAACACCTTTTCATGTGCGCGCGCGCACAGACTTACATACACAGCATAAATATAAAATATCAGGTTACTACATTTTGATGATGTGGTTATTTGGCGAGGTTTAGATAACGGTTATCGTTATCGAACCAAGCCAAATAACCACGATATCAAAACGTAGTAACCTAATATTTCTATCATGCAACCCCATTCAAGTTATATTTTTGTAATCTGTTTCAGTCAAAAGCTGTATAGAAACTATTAGTTTATCGTGTAGAAACTACTTCCGGAAGTCCGGACAATAGCAGGTGCCGACAGCATCTTGGGAATGGCATAGTCAGCCTAAAAGTTATGTATTTCCAAATTTTAAATAAAATACTTTGATTATATTTCAAAGTCTGTTGTGTCACATTACAATTTTTTCTGTGAAAATAAACTCAAGTTTATGTGTGACCTGAAGAAGATCTACATCACTGGCTGCTAGTGACTGTGGCGACGTCAGACGCTGTTCCAATGTAAACATTCTTTGCAGGAAGCTACCTGTTTTTGTGTTTCAAAATATTTAATTCAAAACGCTGGCTAGTTCCGAATGGGAGCGAATAATGGAGAATTAAAAAATAAGAGGTAATTTGATGTTACAGGACGTATAAATTTATTTATATATGCAGTTCAACAATTATTGCTGTAAATGAGTGTTTGAAAAATGAGAAAACGATCTACCTGAAAACTGAGCAAACAATCGTCATGCGCACAACTAATTTCCTAGTGACATGACCCAGGTAGGGGTTATCAGGTCAATAGGAAGCATGATTACATGATAGTGTGTAATATTATCTTCTAAAGGCTATTCTTTTTAAGTGCTGCCAATAAAGAATGTTTTTATTTACTTTTTCCCACAAATAGCACACTCTCCGTGTATATATGTTTCTATAATTAGCTTTTAGTTGCAACGGGCTTTTTATATGTGTTTTTTTCACAAACGTAATAGTATAAACACTATGGTCTGTGCTATTGGAAACGTATTGAACTAGGTGAAACTTTAAATAATGTAATGGTTCCACTTACTCGGTGATTCTCAGCTGAACGCTGTTACCAGGAGCTGTATGTAGGCTATCTCACTAAATTCGATTAACACTTCATATATTAGTTGCTATTATATCTATCAATGTATCAAAATAGTTTACAAGAACATAATTATAGGTGCATGTTTCTGGATAATCCACACATAAACATTGTAATTATTGATTTTTCACGTACTAAAGTTTGTTTTGTGTAACGATACTACTAGAGCACATTGATTTATTAATCATCGCCTATTGGATGTCAAACATATGGTAATTTTGACACAGTCATAGAGAGGAAATCCGTTACATTTTTCCATTAGTAGCAAGGAATCTTTTATATGTACCTCCCCACAGACAGGATAACATATACCACGGCCTTTGATATACCAGTCGTGGTGCACTGGCTGTGACGAGAAATAGCCCAATGGGCCCACCGATGGTGATAGATCCCAGTTTTCACGTACTAATGCGTATATACAATCACATTAAATATACATCTTACCTATGAATATACAATTTAAAAACATATTCTTTGTTGAACGCTCATAATACGTTTTCTATCTATTGCATTCTCAGAAGACAAAAGCTTCCTTAATTTAACACAGGTCTGATATAAAATTACATGTAACTAGGAAAACATAGGCGAAAGTGTTTCACCTTGCACTATACCAAACTTTATTAATTATATATATTTTTTTTTTTTTTTTAATTTAGCGCGATATTCAAAATACGTTAAAAGTTTTTTTTCTTTTTATACTGAAACATATAATTAAATACGATCATTCATTATTTGAAAATATTTGAATGACATTCCTAACTACAGAACAAGACAAATGTCAAGAAAACATCGAACCTTTACTGTCAGTATCAATTTCTCGATTTTAAAAACCATTTTCATGTTTCTTTTCTTTTTTCTTTTACCCTTTAGGTTATGAGACAGATCAGTACTAACACTATTGTATTACATATGGGCTTTGTGCATGTTACCATTTCACCCATGCTAGAACACGAAAAAAAAAAAAAAAATTATTGTTGTTGTTCTATAGATTTCCGGGAAAACATGATATAGCAACGATGAAAACTTTCTTTGATTTAAGCTGATTATCTGAACCGTCGACGTAAACTTGGAAATTGTGTAAGGTCAATCAATATGCAGTGATGTAGTAATCGGTGTTAAGCACGTACGTCTGATCTCATGTCTATTCTTCGTTTTAATCTGATTATAGGCAGGGCATGAAAGATATTTTAAAAGATGTATGGATCAATTTCCAGAAATGTCAGTTTCCGTTTTAGGCACTTTTCCTTTACCTTGCAAAAATACCCCCAAAGCAGATTATTGTTAATTTTGGTAGGGGAAGTAGTGTAGAATCTGAATCTGAATGATGCCCAGCTGGCATCTTTGAGCGTTTTGAGTTTTTCAAGATGGCGTCCAAGATGGCGGCCGGCATAACCCAAAAGACTAAAAGACGCGTATGTTCGCAAGTTTCAGTTCGATTTTCTCTTGTAAATCATCTTTTTCAATGTTTTTATAGTCAATAAATCGATCTAGAGCAATTGGAGTCCACTTAGTGCCTTTGGGGGTATTTTTGCAAAGTAAACCCCCCACCCCCCCCCCCCCCCCCCCCCCCCCCCCCCCCCCCCGGCTACTGGACTACTATAATATTATTCGGTCTCTGTACAATTCATCTTGGTTTAATGAAGGGTGTAACTGTATCTCTTATGCGTTTCTAACTATTTTTTTTATATCACACGCGTGTATATTAATGAATGTCTGTCTTTTGAAATGTAAAACCTTGGGAAAAGGTATCATGCACATTTAACAAGGAATATATTTATTAATATTTGTAACTTCCTATCTGTTTATCTGATTTCTTCTGTATTATAATATATTATGAATATTATAGTCAGTCACGTTGGTTGTGTAACTGTATATATTAGTCCAGATCCGGATCCATGAAATATTGGGGAACTAAGGGGAAAAGGTCAACCCAATGGAATTTATATATATAAAAGAGACACTTGGATATATTTAGTGGGAACGGGTCCCTTGATACCCCACCACACCCCAACACACCCCATCTTGTGTCCGCCTCTGTCTTATGTCAAGACAGTCATATGGAACATATTAATACAATGTATCACATAACAATTAAGACTGTTGGGACTAGCTCTGCCCTGCTTATATGTTGGTTCCTGCTTTAATATAGGGGGGGGGGGGGGGGCGTAAAGTCTTTAATATAGAATAAAACACAAAGGCTTTGATATGGAATAAGACATAAAGGTCAAGATGGTCATATTTAATTTTACACTGTGATTCATGTATTCTTAACTTTATTCCGTAAGCGTAAATTTCAGTGAATTTAATAATCATGTTTAAACTACATATAAATCTGTACCGAATTGACCCGTTCTTAAAATACACATGCAACAAGAGCCTAATATTATACAATGTTTTTATAACTATTTCCAATGAAAATAGAAAAGTACTCCATCATTATCGATTGCTAAAGTGACCTGTAAAAGTATCGAGTGGTTTCGCTCACTGGTACAGCATGGTAGAAATGTAGAAGGGTCTGTGCCATCCTTGGACTAGGTCTCTACCATCATCATCAACAACAACATCATCATCGATATAATCATCATCATCAACAACCTCATCAACAACTTCATCGACATCAACAACCTCATCATCAGCATCGTCATCAACATCGTCATCATCATCATTATCATCAACACCATTATCAACATCATCATCATCAATAACTTTATCATCTCTCGTTTTCTCTCTCTCTCTCTCTCTCTCTCTCTCTCTCTGTTATTCCCGCTGATCATATTCGCCATCATCATCATCATCAACACCATTATCAACTTCATCATCATAATCAATAACTTTATCATCTCTCGTGTTCTCTCTCTCTCTCTCTCTCTCTCTCTCTCTCTCCTCTCTCTCTCTCTCTCTCTCTCTCTCTCTCTCTCTCTCTCTACTCGATCCAACCATCCACTCATCCCTCATTTCAGTTTTTCAACTTATATCTCAGAATGTTCTTTTTTATTATATGTAAATTATATAATCAGAGGCCACCTGTGTTAAGCGGTCGCTTTTCTCAGCTCCCTTATGTGATCGCTTAAAGGTATATTGTCACAGACCACTGACCTATTACATGACCTAACAAAGTATTACTTAAAAATATATATATTTGATTTGTCCCTAAATGTACTTTATTCAACCATCTACGTAACCACCATACTCCACTTATTAATGATATTTTGTAAAAAATAATTGAATTATGGCAATGGTCCATAATTCAAAACCTATAATTGCTGAGAGGGTTGACTGGATTTCACTCCATCGTGGTGTAGTTAAAGTGATGCAATAGCTAGATTTGGTCTGTAAAAATTAATGTAATTTTGATTTATTATTCATTTTTTAGAGAAATAAGGTCCTTAAATCTGTGACAGTATGCCTTTAAGACAGGTTTGACTGTGTATATTAATACTAGCATTTCAATATTTAGCTGATGCGTCCTATTGTGTTCTAAAGCAATAAGTATGCCTAACCTATAGGTATGGTATTTCAATTTTACAAACATTCCGGATTCCCACCTGCTCCGATAGTATTAACACCCTATTCAAAAACTATATATCAAAGAATAAAATACCACCCTTTTTTATCTATTGATGTTTATGAAATGGTTGTACCGCACAGAAAGCTAGCCGCAAACAGTATTCATTGCATATACGTATTAACTGGTTTCGACGCGAGTTCCCTATCAAAAGGCCAGTGATCGATTGTGTTGGTAACCAGGTCTGGCATACGGACAACACCTCGTTCGGAACGAAATAGACACCTGGGAAATATGTCCCCCTTTGTCAACTGCTTATTGATTTCACTTTCTCATTCTTCATACAGGGCATATCACAAAACATTTTGTGTTGGATAATTGTCCTCCGCATGTTGTGATCATTTAAGATGAATATGTTATGTGTTGCCGGGGAGCCCGTTATTCGATCGATCATAAAAAAAGATCGTGTTTATCTGTAGTGGCTGTTACACCATATATGAAAATTAATAAGCATACTAAGGTGGTGGATTTTTTTTTTTTGTTTGTTTGTTAAAGTTTATTAATGTTACGGGCAAATGAATTATGCCACCCGGACCTTAGATCGGTGTCTTTTCAAGCCTAGCGCTATTAATAACTAAGCTCTTATCCCTTTTCCAGTGATTAAGAAATACCCGCTTTGTGAAACGATCAACTGGCGTCAATAAGTGATCACCGCCCGTATCTAACGTTTAGATTTCTCCATTGGTTAAGGTTTCCTTTCGCCGGCATGCCAGTCAGCTGGGTCGTGGTTACCGAGGCGTCTGCGCCCGCACTTGCCAAACCTCCACAGAAACCTTTCAGCGAGCGGAGATAGGAGTTAGACAAAGTGGTCGTTCTCGCCCGACTTTATTGTTCAAGTACTCGTGATCGAGTGGACCAACTGCACGGAGGGCAGAGCAGTCAAGTTCAGTATTGTTTGATTATCGCCATAGCTTAAGAGCCAATAAAACGGAATCACAAAGCAGCAACTGGTCTCGAGAGCTTGTATGTCTTTTTCTCTGAGATCTTTGGAGATACGTTAATACCCTTGGTGTAGTTACGTTTATTGGAAGATTGTTTTCTGTAGATATGGTATTCCCTTTCAAACAGTATTTTGTTCAAGCTCTTTTCGTGATGTACGTAGGTTGTGGTTTAACATAAATAGCGTATCACCTTTTATTTTAAAAAACAAAATGGCGAGAGCATCACTTTTGCGGAAATTCAGACTGCGTATTGAATCGGAGGATCCTCTGTACTATGGTTTAAAGAAACTGAAGATTAAAGGAAAGGATCTGCAGGAGCTCCCTGATGTTATATTTAGTCTTCAGGAGCTGGAGGTTTTGGATCTAAGCCCAGAACGAGAGTCTTGTTTGGATTATAAACTATATGAAGTTCCCCGCATCATCGGTAGACTGGTTAACATTCGGGTGCTGATGCTGGACACTAACGAGTTGAAGGAACTTCCGGCGGAAATCGCTCTCCTGCAGCAACTGGAGCGGCTGGCTCTCAGCAACAACATGCTGACGTCACTACCGAGTGGATTTCAGAATTTAAAAAATCTGAAAAGTCTCCACGCTGCCAATAACGATTTCCACGAATTTCCCACACAACTGGTTAGACTTCAAAATCTCGAATTTCTCGATCTCAGTGACAATCATATCAAGACTCTTCCAAAAGGGATTGGGAAAATGACGTCACTAGAGTCGCTTCTGCTCTTCATCAACGAGCTGACCAGACTTCCGGAATCATTCTGCGATCTCGTTGAGCTTAGGTGTTTATGGTTAGGGAACAACAGAATTCGACAGTTGCCCAAAAGCTTCGGCAAGCTGACGAAACTCGACTGGGGGTATCGTTACACGTCTTCTGCTTTGAACGGAAATCCCATGATTCATCCGCCAATAGAAATTTGTCGAATGGGACCGGAAGCCATTGATCGGTACATGACGTCATTGGGCGGAAGTGACAGCAAGTCTCCGACCAACAATTCGAAGAAATCTCCGATTTATAAACCACCGACCAATAAATCTCCAACCAATAAATCTCCGTCCAATGTTTCAAACAAATCGTCGTCCACCGTGTCAAAAGGGTCAAAAGGAGGTGCTGTGAACGGATACTGACCAAAACATTATTTATTAGCCTATTTATGTAAGTATGTGTTCCTTTAAAAATGTACATAGGAAATACAGATGCACAATAGTACAAGTTAATATTTGTAGGGACTAGGAAAAAACCCCTTTTTTAATAAGTAAACAAATAAATAATAGAAAATGTATTCATTCATATGAAATGAAAAAGTAAAATTACAGCTCGTTTTTGTAAAACAGAAATATGAGTGAGAGTAAAACTAAAGTAGTTTTGATGTTGTTGCTACTTACTGTTTTTGTGTGTTTTGTTGGGGGGGGGGGGGGGGGGGGGGGGGGGTTCTTCTTGTTGTTTTGTTTGGGGTGTTTTGGGGTGTTTGTTGTTGGGGTTGTTTTTTTGGTTTTTTAAGGGGGGGTTCTGGTGGGGTTTGTATGTTGTTGGGGTTGGGGGGGTTGACGTGGTGGAGTTGACTTTGAGGTAGGGGGATGTTGGTTATTTGTTTGTTTGGTTTGGGTGGGAGTGGTTTGGGGTGTTGTTCTGTTATGAGTTTGAGGACGCTTACAGTATTATGTTGTTTGGGTGGAGAGAGTGGGTGTGTATGTGTTTTAATCACCTTTTTAAAGCTATATTATATATTATGATCGATGTAAGGCTATAAATCAGGCACGTTCGAGAGAGTCGATGTGTGTGTATGGATAATGATTGATACTCTGGTACTGTAATTAAATAATCTAACCGTGAAATGTCTAGGCAGTACTTTTTTCCGAGTAGACCTACACTTACGCGAGTTACGGAGAGATTAGTTTACATGCTGTGAAATCTGCCTGATTATCGTAATACCTTCAATAGATCGTAACTGGTAAACGTGTTTGTCACGTAATATCCACTTCACTAATCGTATGATACGCGACTTCATTAAATCGTATTTGTCCACTGTCGTGTGCTTTGCGGGGTTTATATGGGTTTATCTTAAATATATCAGTACAACTTTCGTTCATGCTTTCTGTCTCTCTCTCTCTCGCTCTCTCTCTCTCTCTCTCTCTCTCTCTCTCTCTCTCTCTCTCTCTCTCTCTCTCTCTCTCTCTCTCTCTCTCCTGTCCGTCCGTCAATCCCTCTACTCTCTCTCTCTCTCTACTCTCTCTCTTTCGTTTTGTTTGTTCGAATCCAAACCACTTTTACATTTCCATAATCAGTCAAGATCCAAGCTCTTTTCCTGTCAATATTTGGACTTATAATGTGAGTGGATGTAAAGAGAGTTAAAAGAAAACTAATATTTGGTATTTGGTAACGAAACTCCAGGACAATATTTCATCCATTTATTTCATCTCAAATATGAGACTAACACATCTAGATTGGAGGTAATATTGATGGTCTTTGTGACAGTGGTCGTTTTGATGGTCGTGATGATGATGGTTTGGTGGCGTTGATGGCGGTTGTGGCGGTGGTGATACTGGTGGTTATGATGATGGTCGTGGTTGTTTTGTTAATGTAGTGAATGCGATGGTGGTAATTTCGATGGTGGTGATAGTGGTGGTGATTGTGATGATGGTCATGGTGGATACACGATGATTTGGTGATTGTTGTGTTAGTTATGGTGATAGTTGTAGTAACAGTGCTTGAATGATGGTGGTACTGTGGTGGCGGTTGTAGTGGTGGTAGTTGCGATAGCGGTGGTTCTGGTGATATGGTGGTTTTGGTGGTAGTGGTGGTGATGGTGGTAGCTTGGGTTGTGGTAATGCTGGTGGTAGGTAGTTGCTAGAGAGGGGTATTAATTTTATGATAGTGATACATGGGTTTGGATGTCACATTTCCAAGAAGGACATCTTATGTAAGTTTTAATGGTTCAACATTTAATACTCAGTGCAGCAATATTTACAAAACCTTAGCCACCGATCAAAAATAAACACGTCTAACTGGTGAGTAAATATGGTTTCAGCTTTGGGTTTGCTGGAACGGAAATAAGATCGGCCATATTTACTTTGTTGAATAAGAGCACTAACGAAACCTTGAAAGACGTCGTTATTTCGAAAGCTGCCACGTGGTAAATAGTCCATTGTCGCTAACGACATTGATAAACAATGTTTGCTTTCGGATGAATGGAAAACGAAATTGGTGTAGTTCGTGTGGCTTCTCGCCTTGTCATCGATTTATACTTAAATTACGAATCAATCAAACTGAATCCGTGGACCCCAGAAATGAGCAAATATTCAGAAGTGCGAATTAATAACAATAAAAAAAGTACCGACTGGGTAAATAACGTTATTGAAATTGATCAAAGCTGGTCGTGTAACAATAGTGTTTAAGACAAAAACAAAGGAACAAACAAACAAACAACAACAAAACAATTAATATACAGTCATCGATTTCCGTGTAAATATGTCTTCGATTCTTGTAACGAGCTGACATTGGAGTTTTTTTCTTTCAAAATTGGTTTAAGTACACCGAGATGGTTCGTAGATGCTATCCTATGTTGTATTAAATTATCTGTGTATAAAAACTTGCGAACATTAGGTACACATGTTTTTCTAAACTAGCTGGCTAATACACAAACTGCCAGAAGGTGTTAATTGCCTACACGACGCTCGTGAAACGCAAAACACGGAGATGGCACGTTCTTGATCTCGTAGATCGAAATGGGTTTGGTATAGTGCTAACTGTATTAGCGACTGGTAGTAGAATCGATCTCCCTTGGTGGATAAATCCATTTGATTTCTCCCTGTTCTAACCAATAGTGTTATCAAAGGTAGTGGAATATGCTTCTGTCGCTTTGGGAAAGTCCCTATACTAGTTTGTTTTTGTTTGATTGTGTAGGTTTTTGTTTGTTTTGGAGTTGTTGTTTTTGTTTGGTTTTTTTGTTTGAGGGGGGGGGGGGGGGGTTGGGGGAGGGCAGAGAAAACACGAGTTCAAGTATAGTTCTGTTTGTGTTTTACATTAATAAACACTAGTGAAGAATGGGGGAGGGGCGAAATAGCAGATTTAATAGTAACAATTTTGCATGTCATCACTGTGTTTTGTTATTAGTTTTGCTTATAATTTTTGAGTGGGGTATGTTCTGTTTTGTCTTTTTGTTGTCTTTTTTTTTTCTTTCATTCTTTTGGGTTTTTTGCTTTTGTTTTTTGTGGGCAAGTCTTATTTGATCTTGATAGGGGAGAATGTTAAAAGAATGTTGCTGTTTCCAGTGAGTCAGAAACTGGAAACTTCGAATTCACACGTGACTGATAAAATCCCCGCGTTTAGGTTTGTAGCCTACGTACACAACCGGCCTCAGTGGACTACAGGTTGATAGGTACAGGTTTCGCAGCCCGGTACCGGCTCCAACCCAGAGCGAGTTCTTAAGAGCGCATTGGGTAGGTGTAAGACCACTGCACCCTCTTCTCTCTCACTAACCACTAACC